>NW_025793725.1:495206-508901 GCF_021613505.1 Equus quagga | reverse complement strand
GGAAATTCTAGCTCTTGATCAGCATTCAGCAAAAAATATTCTCTTCCAAAATTCTCTTGAGGTATATGTGTATGTACAGACACAGTCTTCATCACATGAAAACTAATTGTCCTTTAGGTCTGCTCAAATACATAATCAAATATTTCCACAAAGAAAAGAATAATAATCAAACTTTTTTGCTGAATGCTGATCAAGAGCTAGAATTTCCTCTTTTATCCCAAATCAAGAGCCATACACAATCTAAGAACCAGTCAAATCAGTTAGGATTTTTAAAAACCAGACTATGCGTTCACCTGATACTTAATTGAACACCACAATATAAAATGTTCAGGCAGACAAGTATTTTTGGAATGCTTTGATTGCACTGGGTGACCAGCTGCCTGAAAGAAGACCCAGAGCAAGAGACAGTAAAGGGGAAGAGAAAAGAAGGGAAAGTAAAAGAAAGAGAGCGAGCTAGGTGCCAGCCCAATGGCTGACTGCTTAAGTTCCCGCACTCTGCTCAGTGGCCCAGGGTTTCAGGTTCAGATTCTGGTTTCAGATTTCAGGTTCAGATTCTGGCCACGGACATGGTAGCACTCATCAGGCAATACAGAAGCGCAACCAGAGGCACCTACAACTGGAATATACAACTATGTACTGGGGAGCTTTGGGAAGAAAAAAATTAAAATTAAAAAAAAAAAGATTGGCAGGAGTTGTTAGCTCAGGTGCCAATCTTAAAAAAAGAGAGAGAGCTAGAAGACAGCAGGGGTTGACAAGCTCATGCTAGTATCAGAAGCTCCAGCAAGGCATGTTACAACACAGACTGCTGGGCCCTACTGCCTGAGTTTCTGATTCTGGAGATCTAGGGTAAAACCTGAGACTCCACATTTCTAACAAGCTCCCAAGGGATGCTAATGCTGGACCACAGACCATACTCTGAGTCACACTGAGAGAGACTAGAGGGATGAAAACAGGAGAGGAGGGAGATAGAAAGTAAATGCAAGAGAGCAGTGTAGAGACAGGCAGGGGAATGGTGTATGAACCTGTCACTGCTTTGGCCCATTGCTAGGCCCAGGACAGAAGGAGAACAATGAATTCTATACCTTATGAGCTGGCTGATCCTACCCTTTCCACAGCCCTGGCTCAGTAAGTGACTCAGTCCTGGCCAAAGAGAGGCAAGTGGAAGATAAAGGATAGCTGCGGCTTCTAGGAAAGCTGTCCATTGGGTACTTTGTCCCTTTCTGCTTCTTCCCACCCAGATACCTGAGCCAGGAGAGCTCATTAATTAATTCCCCAGGTGATATGCATGCACTGATTAACCCAGCAGACAGCAAACTATGGGCCTCCAGGCCAAATCGACACTTCTTGTTTTGGTAAATAAAGTTTTATTGAAACACAGGCAGTGCCATTAATTTGTCTATGCTTGCTTTCACACTCCAAGGACAGAATTGAGAAACTGCAAATACGTACTCTCTGGCACTTTAAGAAAATGTTTATGGAGCCCTGATCTCAACCTTTACTCTACCATGGGGGATAGTGTGTGCTAGACACCTAAACCTGTTAAAACCACAGTAAGAAGGTATCATAACAATAAGGCAGACAGGCTTTTTTTGATTGAGATCCACTGGGCCCATCAGGTAAAGAAAATCCTTAGGCAAATTTCTAGACCTCAGTCAAATCAACCTCCCCAATGTCCAGCATCATTTTCTGCCCTATGGACCATGCCAAAGAAAGTGTCTGTTCTCATAAAGTTGACAGGTAGAGAAGATATAATTAGCATGAACCTAACATGGCACCACCGTTACAGGAATTTTTCTTGATAATGATTTCTTAAATGGTGCTATACTCAAGTTGTGTCAGACAACCTTGTTTCCGCCATGAGCCATTGACTTCTAATAGTCATCACTCACTTTCTCATCCAAAACAGCATTGTTCATTCTCATGAGCTGGGGCAGTCTGGCTATATGTGTTAATTATTTGTCTGTCTATATATCTGAGGATCCAGAGACAAATTCTTAGGACAATAAGATACTAGAAAGTAAGGAAGTGGGCTTTAATATTTCATATTTAAATTATAATGTTCTAAGTAATTTAATATAATTTTTTCCCACCACTGACATCATTTACAATGTGGCAGGAACCAGGATAAATGCTTTACATAAATTATGACTCTTAATCCTTATAAAATCTGGTGAAATCAGCATTAATGTCCCTGTCTTAAAAGATGAATAAACTCAAACTGAGACACAGAGAGGTTAATTCCCAGCACAAGATCACACAGTGAGTAATGGAGAAATAGGAATGCAAACCCAGGTGTGTTTGATTCTGAAGTTTTAACTGACATTTTTTATTGTTTCTCAAGATCCTCACCAAGGGTCAGCAAACTGCTGTCCATGGGTCCAATCTAGTGCACACAATATAATGGGGGTGGGACGCAGAGTTACACCTGATTCTTCCTAGTTGCTAGCCTACCAATCCACTAAAGGTCAATTACCTACCCCTCAAAATCTGTAAGGGAGCAGAGAAATCTATTATATCGAGAAAATCTTCAACCTAATGAAATCATTAGCTTCAAGAGGAAAAGTTGTTGTAATTCAAACTTTGAAAGCAAGAAGTATCTGATGACTTAGGGGATTACAAGATTCTATTCTGCTTGTGAGGAAAAAATTCTCTTACTGTGTTTTATGTGCCAGATGAAAATTGCATTGCCCAACACAACCTGTCTTAGATTCCAGAAATTAATGTTTGTTGGGGGAGGTTCCAACCTAGGTCATAATGTATGCCTTGCCAACGAGCTCCATCTCTGTTCAATAATATTCAAAGCGCGAGGAGGAACAGGACAGAGGCAGTTCTGTCCCTGAAAGAAAAACAAGGAATGTTTTATTACCAAGAAAGAAAAAAAAAACAAATGAATATTCTGCAAAAAAAAGTTAAGTTGTGAAAGATCCAAATGTAACACATCAAGAAAGTGTTATATGCAGGTGGAATTAAAAACAAAACAAAACAAGGGCCGGTCCCATGGTGTAGTAGTTCAGTTCAGTACTCCACTTCAGCAGCTTGGGTTCAGGGGTTCAGATCCCAGGTACAGACCAATACCATTTGTCAGCCATGCTGTGATGGCTACCCACATACAAAATAGAGGAAACTGGCACAGATGTTAGCTCAGGGCTAATTTTCCTCAAGCAAAAAAAGAGGAAGACTGACAACAGATATCAGCACAGGGGAAATCTTCCTCAGAAAATAAAAGAGGAAGACTGGCAACAGATGTTAGCTCAGGGTGAATCTTCCTCAGCAAAAAAAAAAACCCAAAAGATAAATTTATGATTCAACTTCAGACTTCCATTATAGCCTGTATTTACATGTGCAAGTTCTGTTTCATCTTACCCAGACCCTGTACCCCAAAAAGTCCACTACGAAATTATCCTGAAATCAGGAGAACAGAAATAGCTTTCCGAAGAAAAGGTATGATGGCTCCCTTTTACACTGTGGATGGTGCTGTCTACATCCAACACCCCTTGCAGATAAGCTCCCAAGCTCCCTATCTCTTTGCACTCCTGACCCCTTTCTCTCCATCACAGCTTCACAGCTCTATGTCCTGTCCTATAAAGACCAAATTTCAGTTGTGGCATAAATGTCCCTGGCTATGGAATATTTCGACATAAGTTGAACAGGGATCATAACTCTACACAAGCTATATGGAAACACCTTTAGTACATTTTAGAAAGCTCTTCCACATAGCACTTACAGCCTTCTAACACAGCGTAGAATTTAGTTGCTATTGTCACGCAGTGACTCTCTCCCACTGCCAGCATGCAGATCCATGATCCTTGGGACATATGTATTATTCACTGATAAATATACCCGAAGCATTTCCAAAGTGCCAGGGAATTCCTGGCAGTAGGTGCTCCACAAATATTTTTTTTAATTTTTATTGAGTTAATGATAGGTTACAATCTTGTGAAATTTCAGTTGTACATTATTGTTTGTCAGTCATGTTGTAGGTGCACCCATTCACCCTTTGTGCCCAACCCTACCCCCCCTTTCTCCTGGTAGCCACTACTCTGTTCTCTTTGCCCACATGTTTAACTTCCACATATGAGTGGAGTCACACAGAGATTGTCATTCTCTCTCTGGCTTATCTCACTTAACATATTTCCCTCAAGGTCCATCCATGTTGTTGCAAATGGGACGATTTTGTTCTGTTTTACGGCTGAGTAGTATTCCATTGTGTACATATACCACATCTTCCTTATCCAATTTTCTGTTGATGGACAGTTAGGTCGTTTCCATGTCTTGGCTGTTGTAAATAATGCTGCAATAAACATTGGGGGGCATAGGACTTTTGGATTTGCTGACTTCGAGCTCTTTGCATAGATACCCAGTAGTCAGATAGCTGGGTAGTATGGTAGTTGTATTTTTAATTTTTTGAGGAATCTCCATACTGTTTTCCATAGTGTCTGCACCGGTTTGCATTCCCACCAGCAGTGTATGAGGGTTCCTTTTTCTCCACAACCTCTCCAACATTTGTTACTATTAGTTTTAGATATTTTTGTCATTCTAATAGGGTATAAGGTGAAATCTTATTGTAGCTGTGATTTGCATTTCCCTGATGATCAGCAATGATGAACATCTTTTCATGTGCCTATTGGCCACCAGTATATCTTCTTTGGAGAAATGTCTGTTCATGTCTCCAGCCCATTTTTTGATAGGGTTGTTTGATTTTTTGTTGTTGAGTTTGGGTGGGAGGGGGGCCCTTGGATTATGCCTCATCTTATTTCTGATTTGTGATATCTACCACGCAGCTTGGGTGTGAGCACCAGTAGTAACCGATCCATGCAGATATTAATACAGTCAGGCGCCACATAACAACATTCCAGTCAACAATGGACCACACATATGACAGCAGTCCCATAAGATTAATACAATACAGCCTAGGTGTGTAATAGGATATACCATCTAGGTTTCTCTAAGTACACTCTACACCATTCACACCATAACAAAATCACCTAACGACACATTTCTCAGAACATATCTCCATTGTCAAGCAAAGCATGACTGTAATGCTAAAGACTTCTGATATGCACATGTATTTTTTATCCCTAAAAAAGGATAAAAAGAGACCCAGTTATGACCAGAGGCAGTGGACAAGGAGAGGATGGAATGCCTTGGAAAGATTTTGAGAGAGGATGTGATAGTGGGTAATGAATGTGAGTCATGAGACAGAGGGAGAGGCACAGAAAAGTCACCAAATTTCAACCTTAAGCAGTAGGTGAGATGGTGGAACCATTCACTAAGAAAGAAACCACTGGAAGAAAAACTAGTGTGAGGAGGAAGACAAGGAGTACTGTTCCAGTGTGCTGAATCTGAAGTACATATGAATTATCATGCGTATGTGGGTGGGGACACCAAAGACCCAGACTTCAGGAGCTATTGATAGAGAAGTGCATTGAAACCACCAGCATCAAGAGGCTGGCAAAAGAGAGCATGAAGACTGAAAGAGAAGGTGGTCCAGACCAGATGTGCACAATAACACCATTTAAGGGCTAGACAGGAAGAGCCTGCAAACAGGTTGCTGAAGAGGTGGGATAAGAAAGAAGAGAGTGCTGTCATGAGACAAAGGAAGGACAGATAACTACAAAGGAGGAAATGGCTTCAACGGGAGAGGAGGTGAAGTTAGGGATGAACATTAAAGATCCCACCACCATACACTTTTGACAACACTCCTCCAGGCGAACAATTATGGATCCCTAGTTTAGTGGTTCTTTTTTTTTAAATTCTTCTCCCCAAAGCTCCCTAGTACATAGTTGTATACTCTAGTTGTGAGTACCTCTGGTTGTGCTATGTGGGATGCCACCTCAGCATGGCTTGATGAGAGATGCCATGTCCGTGCCCAGGATCTGAATCAGTGAAACCCTGGTCCACCAAAGCAGAGTGTGCAAACCTAACCACTTAGCAACACGGCCAGCCCTCAGTGGTTCTTAAACTGAGCATAAATCAGGATCACTGGAGGGCTTGCTAAAACTCAGACTGGGGGTTGGGGGGCTCACCCCCAGGTTTCTGATTCACTAGGTCCGAGGTCACACTGATGCTGCTTGCTGGGGACCCCAATTTGAGAACCACAATTCTAGACAAAAGAATCCTAACCTTTCTTCTCTGACTTGGACAGTGATGAAAGTTGGAAAACCATAAATGTTTCATCTTTTTCTCTCTCTGGTCTTTTGATTTCAGAAGACAGAAGTACTTTGTTTTACTGCATTCCTATTCAAACTTCAGGAGCCCAAATCAACCATGTTTCACTCAATATAAGAGAGTATCAATTACAAATTCACCACTAAGTAATGTGAAGAAGAAGAAAAGGATACCAATAATTATGAGATATGGCTGATTGTAAGAAGGACTCTGATTTTAGAAATATGAAATCCTGCAAAACTGTACATTTTAGAATTTATAAAATATGGCCAGGTCTGCCTCTGGGGTCATCTTGGAATACTCTGAGTAGAAGCCTGTGCCCCAGCAGGAACTAAGATTCTATGTTCCCTCTGCTCTTCATCTTGTGGTATATACACACACATTAACATATACCTACCAGATCCAAGGGCTTTGATCCTCCTGAGAGCTCCTCATAGCTGCATCCTTAATCTGTGCCCTCCAAAAGTATCTAATCTCACATTCCCTGAGTTCTGCAGCAGCTGTCAAAACTCATATGCAATGTGGAAGAACATTTAATAATGACTCGTATTTCCCATAGTTACCCAGGACCACCAGTAGCCCTACCCAGAATGTTCTATCCAAGACAGCCTACTACAGAGAAGTCTATTCAAGAAATGCCATTGATATCATTCTGGAGTGACACCAGCATCATGGTAGAGCGAACTTGCCCAGGACTATTTCCCCCACATACAACAAAAAGGAGCAACAATATTCCAACAGAAAATCCCTAAAAGCACAAAAGGAGAGTCACAGCAGCCACAAGACGGAGGGCGGAGAGGCTGCAGCCCCCCTCAGGGGCGCTGGAATCGGGTAAGAGAGATCTTAGCTCCCTCCTCTAAAGACTATGCTTGCTGCTGCAGAGGTTCCATGAGGGAAGGAGTAGGGGAGGGCTCACGTGTCCACAGGATCACGCGGGACTCCCTTGGGCCCTTGCAGCCTAGAGGGAAGCCCTCTAACAGGGCAAAAGCTTTTGCACAGGGTAACCTCATGAAACCAACACCCCAGAAGACCAGATATCGAGAGCTGATGGGGGAAACCCAGGACAGCACACAGGAGAAAGCATCCCTCCCCCAACCCGCACCGTGCCATCTGGGCTGAAGGCACAGGGCTCAGAATAATTAGCTCTCAAGCCCCACCCAGTGGTGATAGGGTGTAACTGCAACCAAATAATATCATACTGGGAAAAGTCCTGTCCTTCCAACATCAGGCAGTTCACCAAATTTCCAGACCAGAGAGAAAATGACAAACACCCAGAACTCAGTCCTGAGGACACAGACACAAGTAAATTAAATGACAATGAATTCAAAATAGCTATCATCAAAAAACTCAATGAGGTGAAAGAGAATATAGAGAAACAAATCAATGACTTGAGGAGCTACTTCACAAAGGAGATTGAAAGGATAAAAAAGATTCAATCAGAAATATTAGAGATGAAAGACACAATGGAAGATATAAAACAAATATGAATTCCCTGAATGCTGATGTGGACACCATAGAGGAGTGAATCAGCATAATCAAATATAGAAATGTTGAAATGCACCAGACCGAGGAGGAGAAAGAACTAAGACTAAAAATAAATGAAGAAAGTCTCTGAGAAATATCCAACTCAATGAGGAAATGTAACATAAGAATTGTAGGTACCTTGGGGGCGAGCTAGTGGTGCAGCAGTTAAGTTCTCATGTTCTGCTTCAGCAGCCCAGGGTTCAACAGTTCAAATCCTGGGTGTGGACATGGCACCACTTGGCACACCATGCTGTGGTAGGCATCCCACATAGAAAGTAGAGGAAGATGGGCATGGATGTAGCTCAGAGCCAGTCTTCCTCAGCAAAAAAAGAGGAGGATTGGCAGCAGTTAGCTCAGGGCTGATCTTCCTCACAAAATAAATAAATAAATAAAAGCATTATAGTATCTGAAAAGGTGAAGAGAAGGAGAACAGAGCAGAAAGCAAGCTCAAAGAAATAATAGCACAGAACTTCCCAAATCTAGGAAATGAGAGGGAAATATGTGTGGCAGAAAGTTTCAGATCTCCTAGATTTGTCAATGTAAAAAGACCTACTGCATGGCATACAGTAGTAAAACTGGGAAAAATGAATGACAAAGAAAGAATACTTGGTGCAGCAAGGCAGAAGAAAACAACCTACAAAGGAAGCCCTATCAGACTTCCAGCAGATTTCTCTACAGAAAGCTTACAAGCTAGGAGAGACTGGAATAACATATACAAAACTTTAAAAGATAAAAATCTTCAGCCAAGAATACTCTATCCAGCAAAAACATCCTTCAGATATGAGGGAGAAATTAAATCTTTCCCACACAAACAAAAACTAAGGGACTTCACAGCCACGAGACCCGCCCTTCAAGAAATCCTCAAGAAGGCCCTCATACCTGAAAAAATAAAAAAAGTGAGGAAGGGGTCACAAAACACAGAGTAAGGAGACAAACAGATAGAATCAGAATAAGATAGCAAATATTCAACTATAGCATTAGGATAAAGGGAAGGAAAATACCAAAAACAAAGACAATCTTGTCATTTTAACCAGAAACTCACAAGTTGGAATAAGATATAAGAATAACTTAGGAGGGGGGGAGGAAAGGGACTGAATCAGTTTAGACTAAGGAAGGAAGAGGCCATCAGAAAATAGACTATGTTATGCATGAGATTCGGAATGCAAACTTCAGGGTAGCCACTAAACTAAAAAGCAGAACAGAGACACAAAAAATAAATAAGGAAAAAAACTAGGAAACACAGCATAAGAAACTGCAGAAGTCAATGGGTAGACAAAAACACACAAAACGAGAAACAAAGGAAATGCAGGAAAACCAGAAAACGAGTGACAGAATGACAGCATTAAGCCCTCATACATCAACAACCACCCTCAATGTAAACAGATTGAACTCTCCAATAAAGAGACAAAGACTGGCAAGATGGATTAAAGAACAAGCTCCAACAAGTTGTTGCCTCCAGGAAACACACCTCAGCTCCAAGGACAAATACAGGCTCAGGGTGCAGGGGTAGAAGATGATACTCCAAGCTAATGGCAAACAAAAGAAAGCAGGTGTCACAATACTTATATGAGACAAAGTAGATTTCAAGATAAGACAGGTAAAGAGACAAAGAGGGGTGATATATAATGATCAAAGGGACACTCCATCAAGAAGAAATAAGGCTTATAAATATGTACGCATCCAACACAGGAGCACCAAAGGTCATAAAGCAACTATTAACAAACCTAAAAGAAGATATCCAAAATAACACAATAATAGTAGGGGACCTCAATACTCCACTCACATCATGGGACAGATCATCCACAGAAAATCAACAAGGAAACAGTGAAATTAAATGAAAAGCTAAACCAGTTGGACTTTAATAGACATATATAGAATACTCCATTCAAAAACAGCAGAATACACATTCTTCTCAAGTGTGCATAGAACATGCTCAAGGATAGATGATATATTGGGAAACAAGGCAAGTCTCTATAAATTTTAAAAAACTGAAATAATAACAAGCATCTTCTCCAATCATAATAGTATAAAACTAGGAATTAATTACAAGAAAAAAGTTGAGAAAGGAAGAAAGATGTGCAGACTAAACAATACGCTATTGAACAAGCTATGGATCATTGAAGAAACAAAAGGAGAAATCAAGAAATATTTGGAGACAAATGAAAATGATAACATGCCATACCAACTCATATGGGATGCAGCAAAAGCTGTATTAAGAAGGAAATTCATCACAATACAGGCACACCTTAACAAACAAGAAAAATCCCACATAAGCAATCTTGAACTACACCTAACGGAATTAGAAAAAGAACAAACAAAGACCAAAGTCAGAAACAGGAGAGAAATAATAAAAAATCAGAGCAAAAACAAATGCTATTGAAATGAAAAAGGCAGTAGAAAGGATCAATGAAAGAAACAGCTGGTTCTTTGAGAAGATAAATAAAATTGACAAACCCCTGGTCACACTCACAAAGAAAAAAAGGGAGAAAGCTCAAATAAACAAAATCAGAAATGAAACAGGAGAAATAACAATAGACTCTACAGAAATACAATGGATTACAAGAGAATTCTGTGAAAAACTATATGCCAACAAAATGGATAACCTAGAGGAAAGGGTTAAATTTTAGACTCTTAGAACCTCCCAAAGCTGAGCCATGAAGAAACAGAGAGTCTGAATAGACCAATCATAAGGAAAAAAATTGAAACAGCAATCAAACGCATCCCAAACAATAAAATCCCAGGACCAGACAGCTTTTTGGGGAATTCTACCAAGCTTTTGGAGAGGATTTAATACCTATACTTTGCAAGCTATTCCAAAAAATTAGGGAGTATGGAACACTTCCTAACATATTCTATAAGGCCAACATCACTCTGATACCAAAGCCTGATAAGGACAGCAGAAAAAAGAACTACAGGCCAATATCACTGATGAACATAGATGCAAAAATTTTCAACAAAATTTTGGCAACCCCAATTCAGCAATATATCAAAAGGATCATACATCACAATCAACTGGGATTCATACCAGGGACACAGGGATGGTTCACAACATCCACATCAATCAACGTGATACACCAAATCAACAAACTGAGGAAGAAAAACCACATGATCATCTTAATAGATGCAGAGAAAGCATTTGACAGGATCCAACAGTGATTTATGATAAAAACTCTAAACAAAATGGGGAATGAAGGAAATTACTTCAACATAATAAATGCCATATAAGACAAACCCACTGCCAACATCATGCTTAATGGGCAAAAACTGAGTGCCATCCCTCTGACAAAAGGAACGAGACAAGGATGCCCACTATCACCACTCTTATTCAACATAGCACTGGAGGTTTTGGCCAGAGTAATTAGGCAAGAGAAAGGAATAAAGGGAATCCAAATAGGCAGTAAAGAAGTGATACTCTCAACATTTGCAGATGACATGATCTTATACATAGAAAACCAAAAAAAAACCCATTGGAAAACTAATAGAAATAAGTAACAACTACAGTAAAGTTGCAGGGTACAGAGTCAACTTACAAAAATCAGTTGCTTTTTTATACTCCAGTAACAAGCTTACAGAAAGAGAACTCAAGAACATAATTCCATTTACAATCGCAACTAAAAAAATTAACTACCTAGGAATAAATTTAACCAAGGAGGTGAAGGACTTATACAATGAAAACTATACGGCATTACTGAGAGAAATCAATAATTACTTAAAGAGATGGAAAGAGATTCCTTGCTCATGGATTGGAAGAATAAACATAGTTAAAATGTCCATATTACCCAAACCAATCTGCAGATTCAATGCAATCCCTATTCAGAATTGCAGTGATGTTCTTCACAAAAATAGAGCAAAGAATACTAAAATTCATATGGGGCAATCAAAGACCCTGAACTGTTAAGGCAATCCTGAGAAAAAAGAACAAAGATGGAGGTATCACAATCCCTGACTTCAAAATGTACCACAAAGCCATAGTGACCAAAATGGCATGGTACTCGTACAAAAACAGGCACACAGATCAATGGAACAGAACTGAAGGCCCAGATATAAAACCACACATCTACGGAAAGCTAATCTTTGACAAAGTTGCCAAGAACATATAATGGAGAAAAGACTGTCTCCTCAAAAAATGTTGTTGGGAAACCTGGACAGCCACATGCAAAAGAATGAAGGAAGACCACTATCTCACACCATACACAAAAATAACCTGAAAGTGGATCAAAGACTTGAAGATATGTCCTGAAACTATAAAACTCCTGGAAGATAATATTGGAGTACACTCATTGACACTGAACTAAAAAGGATCTTTTCAAATACCATGTCCTCTCAGACAAAAGAAACAAAAGAAAAAATAAACAAGTGGGAATTCATCAGACTAAAGAGCTTCTGCAATGCAAACAAAACTAGGATCAAAACAAAGAGACAACCCACCAATTGGGAAAAAATATTTGCAAATCATATATCTGACAAGAGGTTAATCTCCGTAATATATAAGGAACTCACACAAATGAACAATAAAAAAGCAAACAACCTTATCAAAAACCAGGCAGAGGAGATGAACAGACATTTTTTCAAAGAAGATATACAGATGGCCAATAAACACACGAAAAGATGTTCAACATCACTAATCATCAGGGAAATGCAAATCAAAACTACACTAAGATACCACCATATGTCTGTTAAAATAGCTATAATCACTAAGACTAAAAGTAGCAAATGTTGGAGGGGGCATGGAGAGACGGGAACCCTCACACACTGCTGGTGGGAATGCAAACTGGTGCAACCACTATGGAAAACAGTATGGAGATTCCTGAAAAAACTAAAAATAGAACTACCCTGTGACCCAGCTATCCCACTACTGGGTATCTACCCAAACAATCTGAAATCAACAGTCCAAAGTAAGATGCACACCTATGTTCACTGTAGCACTGTTCACAACAGCCAAGACATGGAAGCAACCCAAGTGCCCAGGGAACAAGGATTGGACAAAGAAGATGTGGTATATATACACAATGGAATACTAACCCAGAAAATAAAGACAAATTCATCCCATTTGCAATAACACGCAAGAACCTAGAGGGAATTATGCTAAGCAAAAGAAGGTAGACTGAGAAAGACAAACACCAGATGATGTCACTCATGTGGAATATAAACAAGCACTGAGACAACAGTTCAGTGGTTACCAGGGGAAGGGGGGTGGGGGTGGGGGTCACAGGAGGCAAAGGGGAGCACTTACGTGGTGACAGTCAAGAAATAATGTACAACTGAAATCTCACACCGATGTAAACTATTGTGAACTCAATAAATAATTTTTAAAAATTAAAAAAAAAGAAATGCTGGTAGGAGACATCACCAAGATGGTGGCGTGAGTAGTCTTATTTGTCTCTCCCCCTTTGAATCTACAACTAATTGGACATTTATTGCTTAAGAAAGGATATCCAGACAGCCTCTCAGGACGCCTGAAAGACCTGTGCTGCTATACATCAGAAGGCAGATGGACTTCCCCCAGGGAGGAGGTGGCGATAGGTTGAAAACTCTCCGACCCGACCCCCGAACAGCCTAGTACCTGCAAGCGGCTTTCTTCCAGCGGACTCCCCCATAACATCGCCACGCACCAAGGGTGGGAGGGTGCACACATCAGAGGAGTAACAGTGGAAACAGGTGACCACAGCCCTACCTAAGCCCCCCACGATTACACCTAAGCCCAGGGGGAAACTCCAGGGTCTCACACTGGTGGCAGCAGGGAAAGCCTCTACTCGCCATTAGTGGAGAGGCCCTGACCAGCATTCAAAATGCTGAGAGGCTCCGGAAGAGAATCCTGAGGGGGGCAGCAGCCCGCCAGCCACCACCACTGGTCTCAAGGACCCGGCTATCGCCCAGATGAGGCAAACAGCTCCCAGAGATCTCCTAGGAGAGGACTGGGGCTGGGTGGAGTTCCAGCAGCTGGGTCCGCGGCCCAGGGGGAAACTCCAGGGTCATGTTCTGGCAGCAGGGAAGGCCTCTACT
>NW_025793725.1:226851-480206 GCF_021613505.1 Equus quagga | reverse complement strand
CTGGAGCTAGAGTTTAAAAAGGAAGGAGAAAACACAAGATGGTGCCCACCACCCTCCGTTCCAGGAGAGAATCCCAGCCGGCCCCCAGCCGTGTGTCAAACCAGGTGCCCGCCGCCCAGTCAGACGCTCCGGACCAGCACAGGAGCCTTCCTCACACCCAGGCGAGCGCCTCCCGCGGGGTGCCAGCCGCAAGCCCTGGAAGAGCCATTTCTTGAGGGTCTCGTGGACGCGAGCCTCAATGGTCTTCAGAGCTGGCTGGCTGAGGGGGATCGTCTCTCAGGTATCAGCCTCGGGTTCTAGGTCCCTCGGGGAAGGGTGGGGTTGCCGGCCTGCAGCTTGCGGCTGTCATTTCCTCGGTAGCTGCGGACCAGCGGCGTTTGCGGGAGGACGCCCGCCCGGGAGCCGCGACGTCACCGCCTTGAACGGGAAGAAGAAGGCTGTGCATCGAGGTGAGAGAGGCCTTCTGCCTACGGACCTGACAGGAGGCCTGAGGTCTCCGGGAGCGTAGGGAGCCATGCGCGACAGGGAAGTTCTTAATAGCAGCGTGTTATCGATCAGGGGACTCTCGCCTGAGACTAATAGAGGCATACTGTTTCTTACGTGACGAGAATCTGGAGACAGGCAGTAGCTGGCACTGATTGAGTGGCGGGTGTTTCTGGAATTCTCTGGGACTTGCGCTTATTTTTTCCTGATGGCTGCTGTCACTCCCGGCATGGTATCTGTGTTCAAGGCAGACGTAGAGGGAAGGGGTCAGTGTCTACGATGTCTACCCCTTTCATCAAGAAATCAACTTTCCTTGGAGGCTCCTAGGAGATTTCCCTGTACGTCCGATTACCCAAAGAGAGGCTGTGAGACCAACTTGGGCCACGAGAGAGGCTGGGCAAGGAGAAACTGACGAGGGAGACAGAGGGCAGGAGAGACGTTAGGATTCGCCCTACACCAGGTCTTCCAGAAACCCCTATTCCTCTTTCAGGACGCATGGCTTTCCCAGAATTACATATTAATACAATTTTGCCCAAAGTATACTTTCCAGAACAACAGTTCTTCGAGTTCCTCCAGGAAAAATGAGGATTTTATGGGGAAAAAGATGAATGTTCTGCCATTCAACATGCACAAAGCAAAATCCTAACTGGCTCTAAGAAAGCTCTTGAGTCCATGTGGCTGATACTGAGCAGCCTAGATTCCATTTCCTCCTTCATTCTCAGGAAGAGAAGGGTGACTTAGTTTACTACCATAATGATGTTCTGTTAAAATAGTCATCTTCCTTGACTCCCTTGAAGCTGCAGGTAGCCATGGGATATTGTTCTAGCTGATGTGACTTAAGTAGGAGTCTCCTAGAGATTTCAGGGAAAGTTTTAGCTTTCCTGATGGAAGTATCTTTCCTCCCTCCCTTTCCCCTTCCTCCCCTCGTTTCCTCCCGACTCCCTACCTTTCTGCTTTCTTCTGAGCCTACAACATACACATTTGAGGAAGCCATCTTGCAAATACAAGACAAGTAGCATGCAAGTAAGGATACAAACCGAATACAGAAGAAAGGAAGAAGACAGATCCTGAGATGCTTCACTGTTGAGACGGTGAAGTTGCTGCAGCTTCTTTGTCCTGGGAAGCCAAATCCCAGGATAAGTGATATCATTAGCTCAGTATTGCCCAAAGTCATTTGGACACAGAAAATCTTTTTACTTGTAGAATCACTTAGCGATACCCCACAGAATTTGTTGTTCTGCTGAGCATATTTTAGGAAAGACTGACCAGTAGTGTTAGTAAGGATTTAAATAAAGGGGGGACAGCTCCTCTCCTATGACTTTATATAAGAGCCCCATGTGCTGCTCATTGCAGGGGAAGCCTACAAGAAGGGAGTGAGCTTTAATGGAATGTTACCATAACTGAAAATAACTCGAAGAATGAAAATCAGAAATACTGGAAACATTACATCAAAAGTAGATGTCGGGTAAGTGGGAGAATTCCCACCCACCCTACGTCACATAACCCCCCTACCGCACACAGCCCCCCACCACCACTACTGCTTTTCCTCAAGGTTCTTATGGCTAGTCAAATAATCAAAGAGGCAGGTTAGCAGGAGAAAATCAAACAAAATTTAAAAGCATGTATACATGGGAGAAACCCAGAGGAAGCTGAGTCACTCAGCCACCTGGCTGAGTTACCTGTTTAAGTATCCTCAGCTACAGACAAGGAGGACATAGTGATCTGGGACTTCAAAGGGGAGGAAAACAATATCCATAGAGATGGGATGCAAATGTTTGTTAAACAGCTTTTCCTAGGCCCAAAAAATGGGTTTGTTGGCATCCTTTTATGCCACCTATTGTACATCATACTACAGCTATCACCCGATATGAGCTCCCTCCTGGAACAGGCCCTCTATGTTAAAGTCCTTTAGGCAGTTTGAGGGGGGAAGGTCGGATGCTCTTCCTGAGTCTTTTGAGCCTTCATTGTCTTCAGCTCGAAACAGTCTGCTAAACCAGAGTGGCACATCTTGGGGCGGCCTGCCCTGAACCCCATCATATATTAGTCACCTTTATCTCCAGAACACAAAGATTGTGTCCCACTGTGAAATTATAATCTAGTTTTCACTACTTGGACAGGAGTTATAACTTAAAACATTTTCCATGAACAAGATATATCTTCCAGCTGCTTGCTACCCCTGCTGTCTTCCACCTAGAGTAGTTCACAATAAGCACCAGCTCTTTGAGATTATTAGTTTACAAATTCCAGTGGTGTGTAGGTCTGGGAGGCAGTGTGCAGTTGCTGAGAAGAAAATTAGCTCTGTCCTGGAGCTTTCCTGTCCTAGAGGGCCACTGGCCACACACAGCTCTGGAGCACTTGAAAAGTGGCTGGCCTGAATTGGGATGTGCTGTAAGTGTAAAATACACACAGGATTTTGAAGATTTGGTATTAAAAAAAGAATGTAAAGTATCTGTTAGTAACTTACCTGCTTATATGTAAATTAATATCCATTAATAATTAGCTGCTTAGATGATATTTTGATGTATTGGACCAATTATAAATTATTAAAATTAATTTCATCTGTTTCCTATTACTTTTTCTAATGATACTCCTAGAAAATTTAAAATTACGAATATGGCTGCCATCTGAGGCTAGCATAGTATTTCTATTATATGTTGTGTTCTAGACACTCTTTTCCCATTACTATATTATGACCCTTTGGGAAACCTCTGGGCCTCAGTTTCCCCAACTGTAGAATGAGGTAATTGGACATGTTGCTCCCAGTTTGGGATCTATGAATTGTAAAAACTGTGCATTTCCTCTTTCCTTTTTTGGCTTTTAAGGAAAACAATCTGGGGCTGGATGCAAGGCCAAGTGGTAGTTCATGTGTTCCACTTCAGCAGCCCATGGATTCACTGGTTCGGATCCTGGGCGCGGACATGGCACCACTCATCAGGCCATGTTAAGGCAGCATCCCGCATGCCACAACTAGAACGACCCACAACTAAAAATATATATACAACTAGATACTGGGGGGCATTTGGGGAGAAAAAGCAGAGGAAAAAAAGATTGGCAACAGTTGTTAGCTCAGGTACCAATCTTTTTAAAAAAAGAAAGAAAACAAAAACAATCATTTGGATATTTTCCTGGGAAGAACACTGAGCTTAGAGTCAGAAAGCCTGATCTGAGTCCTGTTTCTGCCACTCCTTGGCCAAATGACTTTAGAAAAGTCACTAATTTTTTAGCATCAGGTTCACCCGGGAGGAACCCATTTTTGAAATATTCTAAAAAAAGTCCTACCCAAATGTGAAGCTGACTCTGAGTAGATATGTGGTTATCTTGAAAGTGAGGGTATTTATTTACAGATGCAGAACCAAATATATAGGAAACAATATTTTAAATAATGAAGGGACAGCTTCCCAGCAGCTTGCCCACATAGCCTAAAGTACAGAAAGATAGAAAATACCTCCCACAACAGCCACATTAGTTTCAATCATTCTGCTGAAAAGTGAAGCAATTAGCAGTTAAGTTCCCAGCAGGAAGGAAATCTCAGTAAGACAACAGATATGTCCCAGGTGTTACTCAAGAACTGGGAGTACAGTTGGAAAACAAGAAATCAGGCATGGCTTCTTCCCCTTATGGTGTTTATTTTTCCGCAACTCAGTAAGTTCCAGCATTGCACAGATCCACGCAATAGCAGTTAGGAACAAAAGCAGCTAGCACAATAGATGTGCATGTTTCAAAGCTTCTATAAACATATCAGAAAATTCCCCTTTGTTAAAATTAGAACTTTTGAGAAATTACAAGCCAAATGTCTAAGAATTCTGCAATAAGTTTATCTTCTGTGATACAAGTAAGTGTGACAAGTCAGGGATGGATAAGTACAGGATGAATAAGAAGACAAACAGGTCAGATAATAACAGAGACCCAGAGTGACTCTAGAAGCCAAATGAGAAGAAAGTATGGGGATCTGAATCAGAGGGGCATAGGTAAGGTATGGGGCAATTTCCTGAACTTCAGCTTTAGACTGGATTTTCAGACCTTGGGCAGGAATGTGTCCACAGTCTAAATTTGCAGGTTCAGATCAGGACCAACAAGTCACAACAGAAGCCACTTTATAGGTATAACTGGATATTCTTCCGAAAATTCTGTGTAAATTTATAGTCTTTTATTAAACCACATGCAATGTATGTACTGTCACAATTTATGTCACTCAAGGAATCACTGTCCTGTGTTTATAAAGGATCAAGTTAAAATAATACACTCAGATAGTGTACAGAATTATAGCTCATGGTGTAGACACATGCAGTTCCCTGGTCACTTGCAAATAGAATGGTGTCCAGGTGAACCCTTTCCCTGTTTCATTTCTTCATTCATTCAATACACGTGTACTGTTTGCCTGTATGATGGGTTGAATTATGTCCCCCTAAAGTTCATATGTTAAAATCTTAATCCCCAGGTCCTCAGAATGTGACCTTATTTGGAAATAGGTCCACTTCAGACATAATTAAGTTAGGATGAGGTCACACTGTAGTGGGAGGGTGGGGACTAAATGTCTTTATGAAAAGGGGGAATTTGGACACAGATGTGCACACAGAGGAAAAATGCCCAGTGAAGACTGCAGTTATGCTGGCACAAGCCAAAGAACTACCAGAAGCCAGGAGAGAGGCCTGAGACAGATCCTTCCCTAGGGCCTGCCGACACCTTGAGCTCAGACTCCAGACTCCAGGACTAAGAGACAATAAATTTCTGTTGTTTAAGCCACCCAGTCTGTGGCCCTTTGCTGCTGCAGCCCTAGCAAACTGATACAGCCTGCTAAGCACCAGGTCCTCTACTGACTGCCAAACAAGCCCCAGTGGACCTTGCCCTCACAGAGCTTACGTACTGGAGGGCTGAGATGAAACGAAAAAGCTGATTTCAGATAGTGATCAGGGACAGCCCTTATACACAATGCATTATGGAGTCGCTTTATATTACTGATCACAGAACTGAGCACATAAAGACATAAATCAAACTTGAATAACTATAGTGCCAGTAGGCATTCCATTCCAGAAATGAATGGACAATTGGCATTCAGCATCCCCCATTATAGAATCTCATACATACAATTCAATCTTACTTCCACTTTTCTTTCTCAGTGCGCACTGTCACCATTCAGTATGATGCCTTTTAATCAGCAATATTTCTCCCATATTCCTTCTATGCAATATATTATTATATCTTTACAGTATAAGTCTATAAAACCTCACCTAACATATAGCCAAGTTACCTAGGCAGGTTCAGAAAAATAACACTTTTCATTGTGTATCACTGGGAATTTTTTAAAACTTTATCAGAGGAGTAGAGAATCACATGAATGAAAGTAGAAATTGGGATGATTTATGGGCTACTAAACTGGCAACCTCCACAAGAATGTACTAAGGTATATGTTGTATAGTTTAATGAATGGATAAAAGAATATTGTCATGAAAGTAGAGAATGGGCTGCCTCAGTAAAGAGGTTCATGGAGCTTTTCACGGGTCAAACTGAAAAGAAAATTGAAGCCCATTTAACTAAATAAATTTTCCCATTGCCTCAAATACTTCTTTATCAGAAAAAAATTTTGTTTGTATGTTGATAAATAGTTAGATACCAGATAGATGATTGATAGCTAGCTAGCTAGATAGATAGATAGATGAATAGATCGATAGACAGATAGATCAATAGATATATGTAGATGGACAGATATAGATAATTTTTACTGGGAATAAAGTGGAGAAACCTTCTGGATTATCTAGACAATTGGTTTTGCAAGCTGTCCTCCTCCAATCCTGATGTGCCCGTTGTCCCTGGTGGGACATGTGTCATTACTGAGGACCAGTCTTCACTGTTCTTCATTGTGCACAGCTATCCCACCACTGCAAGTGTTCAGCATCCCTAGACCTTGCCCACTGAATTTTCTGAGCACCTCTCTTGATCAGACATTGCCACCAAGCCAGCCAAACCAAATCCCACCAGAAGTATGCAGCAAGGGGTTTTTCTCATCCCAATGACTGACGTTTGGAAAATTCAGTGGGCAAGGTCTAGGGATGCTGAACACTTGCAGTGGTGGGATAGCTGTGCACAATGAAGAACAGTGAAGACTGGTCCTCAGTAATCACACAAGCAGTGCTATGTGTGACCCGGGATCAGAACCGGCAAACCCTGGGCCGCCAAAGCGAACGTGCGCACTTAACTGCTGTACCACCAGGCCAGCCCTCTTGGACTTTTTAAAAATAATTTATGACTTATTCCCTTGTTTCTTGCTTTTTCTCTTTCTGGAACTCCTATTATTGAGATGTGGGACCTCCAGGACTGGTTCTCTAATTTTATTAGCCTTTCTCTCCTTTTATCCATCTCCTTGTCTTTTTGCCCAACTCTCAGGGAGATTCCTTAATTTTATTTTCAGTAGTTAGTTCTTTCTGTGCTTGCCCATATCCTCTTGGCACATACATTTTCATTTCTGCCAGGTTGTCTTCCAGCTACTGACACCTACAAGTCTTGGCTTGGGGACTTTCTATAGCAAACAGGTTCCATTGTGCTCTGTGAGCAGCAAGCTGTAAATGCTAAGGAATTATTCTGCCTTGGGAGCAGCCTTCAACATTATTAATTGGCTGTTTTCACTCAGCATATTTCCTTGGAGATACATCCAAATTGTTACATATATCAATACACTGTTCTCTTTTATTGCCTAGTAGTATTCCATAGTATGTATGTACCACAATTGGTTTAACCATTCCCCTGTTGAAGGATACTGGGAGTTATTTCCAGTTTGGGGCTATTACAAAGAAAGCCTCTATGAACATTAATTAATATAGGGATCTTTGTGTGAACGTACATCTCACTTCTCTGGGACAAAAGCCCAACAGGGCAATTATTGAGTCATATGGTATTTGCATGTTTCATGGTACCAGGTTTTTGGTGTATCTTCAATGCGGAGCTAAAAGGGTTTGGACTTTGCTTAATAGCAATGGAAAGTGTTCATAAATTTTCTGGGAGAGAGGATGCAATCAGAGTATTACCATATGAAAAGTAATGATCTCATGCAATAATGGAGACTAAATTGGATGTGAACAGTCTGAGTCACCACTGTAACCATAAGTAGAAGAATACAGGGTGTGAACCAGAGGAGAGTCAATGGGAGTAGACAGGAGAAATGGATCCAAGAAGCAGAGTTCTTTGGAATCTCACAGAGTTACTTCCATAGGTAGAATACAATACCCTTATAAAATATGACCCTGTGGACTTCTTCAACTCCCAGAGGATATCTGAGGAAAAATATCAACAAAGCAAAGCCAAAAAGAAACTGGTTGTGCTTAAATTTAATTTAAATTAATGTGTCCATATAACATCAAAAATTATTCCTATACACAAATCTAGGGCTTAAAAAAGGCTGAGAGAAAAACTCCACCTCATTTTTTTCCTGTCTGCATCCTCTGAGTACTGCTTTTAATAAAATAAAACATGATGTGCTTCTGTGGGTAAATTATGATTTTCCCCTAATATATTCTAATTCAAATTATTTTCAGAAAGCTCAATCAGAAAATTGCTCCATACGTATAAAAAGCACATGTGTTCTGAGAAATAAAGATGAGGAACAAGAAGTAAAAGATACTTTAAAAACACGCTGCAGCCTGTCTAGTTAACCTTGAGTCCAGAACCTGATATCCTCAGAAAATAATTTCCCCCAACAGTTTTAGAAAAGGAAGAACCCAGATAAAAATAAGCCTCTAACAAATGGAGCCCGGACAAGAACGCTTCCCAAAAAATCTAAATAAAAATATGTGATATCTTGCTTGCACATCTTATTTTGAGTAACTTAAAGACAAACTATTATTAAATATTTTAAAGGAACTGTTCCAACTTTGTCATAGCCTCCTATCTCTTTGTAGTTTCTTATCAGAGTGGTAATGTTGGGGGTGGGAGGCTGTGGTTTATTTTGTTTTGTTTTGTTTTTGGTAAAGTTGTTTTTCACGACAAATCCTTAAAGGTAGAGAGCAAACCCAATCATTCCATGTTTCAAATTTAGCTGCTCAGGAAAGCCAGTTTCAATATAGAAGAAAAACCAAGTAAAACAAACAAGAAAACAGAAAACCTGCAAAGGTACATTTGCACTCAATTTTGATAGGCTGGATGGTTAGCACCATTGTTGAAATTTGGTTGTATAAAACTATGAGCAGCCCCAATCAAAAAGACTATGGACTCATGAATTGGGTATTGCTTTCCCTGTATTAATCTTTTTCTCCAATAACCTCTTTCTCCAGCCTGTTCTTGTATTTCGCTATACACAGAACACAGGGCTCCTGTTCCAAGGGTGACGTTAATGAGACATTTGGCAATCCTTCATGCCATAGAGCCACCTCCAAAGTTCTGAAGCTGCTTCTCATGAGGATAAATTAGGTGTATTATTAGTATCTTCTAATACTCAGGAGCATGAAATTTGGGTTTTTCTGCCGTATCTAAAGACATTGACATTCTCCTTCTGAGGCTGCCAACAGTGGAGAGATTTTATAGACTCAGACACACAACAGGGTCCTTTAACTAGCTTGTCAATCCTGAATTTCTGAGATTCTCTTCCACGTGAATATGTTCATTATCAAAACCATAGCACAACAAATGTACTCTGTATTTACCATTGCAGGTGTTAAGGTCCCTAATTATGCATAACTTCTAGCCAAGTAAGGGGGAAACAAACCATAATTCCAAGCTCAAGAATGACTGCATATAGAAGAGCTTTTAAATCTTTTATAAAAAAGAAGTATCTTTAAAACTATTCCTTTGTTCAAAAGCAGATCACATTCATAGTTCTCAAACCTGCTATGTTTGAACTCATTTTTTTAAAACATTAAATTCCTTTTTTCTCTATGTTTAAGTACATCATGTCCATAGTTTATGGGAAAACTGGCATTTTACCAAGCACATTCTCAAATGTAGGTAAAAACATGTGACAGAAAGCATATGCACCAGGGTAGCCAGCCTCCATGGCAGCCTCAAATGATACTGGCCTACTGCAATTCATGCACTTGCATAGTGCACTCACTCCCACACTGAACCAAGACTGGCCCTGCATGACCAATAGAATTCAGCAGAAATGACAATGTGTGAGTTCCAAGGCTAAATCTTAAAAGGCACCAAAGCTTCCACCTTGGTCTTTTGGATCACCCACTCTGGGAATCCCAGCTACCATGCTGTGAAGATTCTCAAGCAACATGTGAAAAGGCCACATAGAAAGGGACAACTCACTAGCCAAGTGAGGGAGCAGCCTTGGAAGCAGATGTCCCAGCCCCTGTCAAGCCTTCAGATGACAGTAGCCCTGGTCAAAAATTGCAACTTCTTGAGAGAACCAGAGCCCAAATCACCCAGCTAAGTCACTCCCAAATTCCTAATGCATAGAAACCTGGAGAGATAAGAATTATTACCATTATTTTAAGTCACTACATTTTGGGAGTGATTTGTTACACAGCCATAGTAGCTAGAACACATATATATACACAAACCAAACATAGATTACCCAGAAAAGGACTCAACTCCAACAGGAGAAAATTTTTTTCCAAGATGTCAGCCCTTCCAGCAGATTATTCAGTGGATCAAATAAAGCAATCTCTTTACAGACAGTTTTTAAAGTATCAAAAATTGAACATGGATATTTTGCACATCAATTAACTTTTTCTTCTTGAACCACTGCTCTTCTTCCTGCAAAGCTCCTTTTTCTAATTGTACTCTGATAAATGAAATAAAGACAGTCTGTATGCCTCTCCAAATTTTCCATAATTGCCTAGATATGGTTACCAGCAACTCATGTGAGCTAGGAAATTAATTGATATATAATTTAATTGACAAAATATGAATCAAATTAAGACAAGATAGAGTATAATTTAATTTTTTCTACAAAAGAAAGTTTAATAACTTAATTGAGATAAATGGTCTATCAAATATTTGCACTGAAGACAAGTTAAACTCACATTTCTTCTTTACTCTATGCATGTAATAGAATGACTATTAAAATCTCCATTATGAGTAAGACTATACTGGATATTCCAAGACCTCTGAACTTTTAAGAAACAAATTATTTCTCTCTATATAGAGTCCTATGAACCAGACTTGCTGTACCTTACTTCATGTTTCCAATCTTGCTACGTCTATGCAAAGATGAAATTCTTTTTTTTTTTTTAAGATTTTATTTTTTCCTTTTTCTCCCCAAAGCTCCCTGGTACATAGTTGTATAATCTTAGTTGTGGGTCCTTCCAGCTGTGGCATGTGGGACGCAACCTCAGCATGGCTCGATGAGCAGTGCCATGTCCACGCCCAGGATTCAAACCAACGAATCACTGGGCTGCCTGCAGCGGAGTGCACACAAATTTAACCACTCGGCCATGGGCCCGCCCCTATGCAAAGATGAAATTCTTATCACGTTAGCCAACATCTCTTTTAGCCAAATGTATCAAATTATATTCAGGGAATCACATGTATGAGAGCTCACAGATAAGTGGAATAACTCAGTTCATAAAATTATCTTAGCAGATCCAATATTCAGAAGGCCTCTAAAGAGAACACAGCCTGTCATGTGCAATAAAATTTAAAACAAAAATTAAAAAGCTTTTCCCACTGTAGCAGGGACTTTCCCAGCCACAGAGAACTAACTCCCTTCTGAATTCTCAGTAATTACCCAAAATATAAAATGTCTATTTAATAGTCCTTTTTTCAGTCAGACATTTCTCTACCCACACCCGTCACCTTCTCATTCCAGAGACTACTCTCTAATTTCACAAGGAAATAAACTGTAAAAAATAAGGAAGAAAATTTAGTCAGCTTTCTTGTGTTTCTGGGTTTTATTTCTTGTCCTTTACATCAAGAATGGCACAAAAGGAATGGCACAAATTGGCTTTTCTGTTTGCTTCTTTTTTTCATGGTTACTGAGCACTTTCTATGAGTGGGGAGCAGATGTCAGCATTCAACTGTTCAACTAGTATTACTAGTTTAATCCCCAATAACCAGGTGGGTTATCCCCTTTCATAATGAGGAAACTGAGCTTTCAAGAGAGGAAAATTCTGCCCAGTCCATATAGCTAGTCTCAGGCAGGACAAGGTTTGAACTTGTGAAATCTGACACTATAGCCTAAACCCTTAACCACTACTCTACATCCCTGGTCATTTTAATGAATAAAATCAACCACCAAAGGCATCTATTCTCACTGTCTTTAAAATAAGCTATTTTATTATCTATCCCATGGGTCAGAACAGAGTGGAATTCCCAAGAAATCTGGGACTCTCTTGTACAAGTGTTTTATATATTAGGCAGAGTCCCTCAGAAATTCCAGAAACCTAACCAAGATGGCGGTGACACTGCTACACATGATTAACGTGTAAAGAAATACATCAAAAGGGCTTTTTCTTGCCATATAAGACTGTAATTGAAAACCCAAGTACTTGTCTAATTCAACTACTGCAAGAGATTCTTAAAAGTAGAATGCCTTTAAGGAAATTTTTGTAGTCAACATTTAGGATTGATGAGTTAGCATCAAATCAAGCACCATCCAGAAAGATTTCATTGTCGTTCTAGTCCTATGTACTCCAGCATTATGCATTATGCTGTGCATGTTCTTGATCAGAGACACACAGTGACCAATTCAAACTCAGAAACAATTTCTAAAGCATAAATTAATCAATGGGATTTGATAATAAATATGTAACTAGGGAAAACTTGGGAAGTTGTACATTGGAAAGTGAGCCTACCTTGCTGATGGCAAACTGTCTGCTAGAAAGGCACATAGGGGTAGAAGGGTAAATAAGTTCAATTCCTTTTGTGCTAGAGACTTCCAGTTCATTAGTAGGAAGATTTATAAGAACTCACTACACAGAGAAAAGAATTAGAATTAATGTAATGAGTTAAGGTAATTAATTGCTGAGGAACTCTCAGATTATCAAAATGCAGCATGGATAAGGATATCTGAGTGAGACCAGTACATCTAAGCATAAAATGGGTGGATCCTGTTACTGCTTGCTAGGGTAGAGCACCTTAATAACAATAATAATGATGATGATATTAGTAAAAAGTATCACCTTGGGCTTGTGTATGTTCCTTGAAAAAAATTACTTCCTGAGAAACTATAATGTAGCACTACAGTAGATTATTGACCTCTCTTGTTTTTTTTCAAGATATCCAGCCCAGCATCCAAAAATTTAATATAGAATCTTTAAAAAAAATTACAGCTGAGTTTCTATAGAGTATTAATGCAGTTATCTCATTTTTAAAATGATGAATCTGAAGGTTAGACAAGTTGACAGAATTACCCAAGGTCTTACTTTATTTTTTTCATGACTTTGACCATTCATTCACCAAATGCAGTGACAGCTAGCAATGATGCTGAGCAATGGTGATGCTGACCCTGGAAACCTCCATTGCTGTTAGTCAATGGCAAAACTAATGTTAGATCCAGCTGTTCTGATTCCTAGTCAAAGATGTACAGAAAAAACATAAAGGTACCTATGTCCTGTACAGTGGATAAATAGTCTGGCCATGGAGACTGTCTTAATACTTAATAGCAATGTCTACAGCTGAAGCACCAACACCACAGCTGTCATTACAGAGGGCTAATGATTCTGACAGCCATGAGAAAGTCCAATAATTTCAGAAATGCTTAACAATGAGTTCTGAAAAAGTAGAAGCTATGCTTCATTTTCTTCCAACTGATAGCATGTGGCATCATAGTCACTTACTGAGACCAAAGTATGTGCTCCATAAAGATTGCTTGAATGAGCCAAGAAAGTTGTTTTAGACAGTTTCTGTTGCAGTTGTATGTTATTCCTAAGGCACTTTTCTCATCCCATTTGACACTGACCTTTGGAAAGAAAGGAGAGAAATGAGGCTAATAGTAGGCAAAAGGAAAGGTAAAAATGGTCAATGTTCGGGGGCTGGCCCTGTGGCCGAGTGGTTAAGTTCGCGCGCTCCGGGGCAGGCGGCCCAGTGGTTCGTCGGTTCGAATCCTGGGCGCGGACATGGCACTGCTTGTCAGACCACGCTGAGGCAGCGTCCCACATGCCACAACTAAAGGAACCCACAACGAAGAATACACAACTATGTACCAGGGGGGCTTTGGGGAGAAAAAGGAAAAAATAAAATCTTTTAAAAAAAAAAAACAATGGTCAATGTTCGGAGAGATCTACAACTGTCCAAAAACAGAGAAGTAAGCACTCTTGGTAAAATTCAGCCATATGGGCAGAATTAGGGAAATCAACAAATGAGAAGTCAAAAGCTATTAGGATGCACACACATGCTCTAATCAGAGATGTTGCTGATCTCCGCACATGAGGGGCTTACAGACTAAAAACTTAGACCGACACATGCACATAGAAAGCGGATAATAAAGAAAACAAGCAGTGCGCTGATCCTGCTGTTTCTCGCTGGAACTAATTAGTATGCTTCTTGTTTCCTTCATAAATTAGGAGAACAGAGGATAAGAAAAGTGTGAATTCACAGACCAGTATTAAATTACAACAGTCATTTATAGGCATCCTCACAGTGCCCTGAGTACACAGTAGGAA
Organism: Equus quagga; assembly: GCF_021613505.1. Lineage (NCBI taxonomy): Eukaryota > Metazoa > Chordata > Mammalia > Perissodactyla > Equidae > Equus > Equus quagga. Next base: position 466,185 of record NW_025793725.1, on the reverse strand, counting down.
GGATTTTCATTGACAAACACTGTCGACAATTTAGATCAATTAGTGGGGAACTCATTCCTTCATGGCATGTTCCTCACTTCTTTCCTTCCAACCAATGCTTGCCACAAATGCTTGGCCTCTCAAAATGTTCTTATATTTGCTGGGTTTCATCAGCCCTGCAAAAAGAAGGGGAAAGTAATCTCCAATTTGCAGAAATGAGAAAAAGACAGGAGACACTGGATTTCCTCAGGACTTTCACCTCTGCTCTAAATAAACAGTTGCAAATAATCTCCCCATTCCTATAGTTTCATGGTGAAGTTCAGCGTCATTGAATGAGGTGTAGTTTGACACATTGGCAAAAGCCCAGAGGGAAAGCAGAATAGACCATCAAGCAACTGTCTTCCTCAGAAAGGATCTTAGCAAACTCCCACAGAGCCACGAGTGCTCCATATCAATATGGAATCCATGACGTCCAAGCACCAGTCCAGCTAAAGCTGTTCAGAGCACTGCATGTTAGGTTGACCTATGACTTTTCACTTGGTAGCAGCTACAAAATTCCTTACTCTCGGGTTAATGAACTTTGCAAAAGCAGTCAAATTTACCATCTCAGTTCTAAGGAGTGAACTAAAAGCAAAAATTTAGTCACAAAGTCACTCCCTCCCTCTCTCTGTACCTCTGTCTCTCTCTCTTTCTGTCTCTGGGTCTCTCTCCCCTCCCTCTGTCTCTGTCTCTGTTTCCTTCTCCCTCTCCTTGTCAGACACTTGCTAGGTCAGGCAACCCCACAAGTATTACCCTTTGGACCCTGATGGAAGAGGGACTCATTGCCCGTTTCTTCATGCCACACAGGACCTTCTCCCTTATGCAACAGTCCTGGTCTGCTGTTCAACAGCTTTCTCTAAGTCTTGGATCATACATTTCCAATTAAACAAATGCGTAACTTCAAATCTCCTGTCAGCCCAGCAATTCTACTCCTAAGTGTCTAGCCAAGAAAACTGAAAGCACACGTCCACATAAAAACTCGTACATAAATATTCATATCAACACTACTAATGATAGCCAAAATGTGGACACAACCCAAATGTCCATCAACTGATAAATGGATAACAAAACATGGCATATCCATCCAAGGAATATTATTCAGCCATAGAAAGGAAAGACATATTGATTCATGTTGCTAGATGGATGAACCTTGAAAACACATGCTAAGGGAAAGACAGCAAATACAAAAGCCACATATTACATGATTTTATTTATTTGACATATTCAGAATAGGCATACCTAGAGACAGAAAGTATCTTAGCAGTTGCCAGGGGCTAGGAGCAGAGTGAAATGGGAAGCAACTACTAATGGGTATGGGATTTCTTGAGGTTGATGAAAATGTTCTAAAATTCAGAGTACTGATGGTTGTATGATGTTTGAATACACTTAAAACCACTGAATTGTATATTTTAGCAGAATGCATTTTCTGATACATGAGTTTTATCTCAATTTTCAAAACCTGCATTCACACAGCTCCTCTACTATGAGTTTTCCAAAACTCCCCAGGCTCCCACTCTCCCAAGGCAGGATTAGAAAGTGAGGTGCCCTCTTCCCATCTCTTGGGGCCACCTCTTTCCCAAGAAGTAGCCAGAAATTATTGGCTTACTTTATCTCCCTCTCCTAACCAGAGGCTAGTTGCCCTGAGGGTGGAGGCTATATCATTGTCTCTGACCATCAGCCACACAAGGTACACCATATGCACGTGGACAAGGGAACATTGGACTAGGAGTCTGTTCATTATATTTTGAGCAAAAAATAGCAAAGGTGCATGACTTTAGTGTGAATCCTTAGAGCCTCCAAAATGTGAATTCTTCCACATGGGCTTAATCACGAGGCATTCCTTTGAAGCTCCCATTCATAAACCTTAGAACTGCTTTGCAAGTCACATTTATTAACACATTTCCTCCCGAAAGCTGGAGACTTGACTGTCAGTGTATTTTGCTACATTTACAATGTAACAGGTCCTGGGATTCTGCACCTCTTTCCTGGAGCATTTATTAAGAAGATATCAAAGTAAACTACTGGCAATTTGGATACAAGACCAGAGACGTGACTATGTAGGCAGCAGGTGATTCAGGGAAGGTGGGACTGTAGGAACTTCTCAGGCTCCCTTCTACCACCTACCGCATGGCCACAGGGAACAGGAGGAGTTGCCTAGACCTGCAGGGATCACACATCCTTACACATCTGGGAGGCCCACACCAGGCTGCCCTGACCAAAAAATCTATGTAACCTGACTTGAAGGTGCCAAAAGCTTCCCTTTCCAAAAAGACATCCCCTTGCTTGCCACTGTACCTTAAATTAATACAAAAAGCATCAACTGCACTCAAGACATTTTTTCCCTAAATACTCATTTCCAAATGCTTGTTTTGCTACCAGTGGTTCCTCATTGAGCCATTAGCCATGAACACTCAGGGTGTCTCTCCACTGTTACTTCAACTGCTTCTCCCACCCCGCCCATTCACCCTCATCAGGCATGTCTGACTATTTCTTTGACCAAACCAGCACATTCCTATCTAAGGCTTTGCTCTTGCATTTTCTCTGCCTAGAGCATGCTCCCTCACTCCAGCCACAGAGCCAACATGCTCCCTCCATTCAGATCTCTGCTTAAATAGGTCTCAGGAAGACCTTCTCCAGCCAACTCTGCGAAACACCCCCATCCATATCCCATCTTTCTTCATAGCAACTATGGCTATCTCACTACAACACCTTTGAATTGGGGGGTCTAGGAAGAAGGGGTTTTTTTTCACTTGGGCTCTAAATCACTGGAATGTGCACTTCTTCAGAATAAAGGCTGTGTCCAGTCAGTCAGTATGGAGTCTCCTATCACATTGCAGGTCCCCAATAAAAATTAGGTGAATGAAAGAATGAGTAAGAATTCAATTAACAGACTTAGAAGTAATATAACAGGTCCTGTTCCCTGAGAGCTAAGTAGAATTATAAAATCCACAACTATAGCATCACTGTATGTCTCAGGTATTTTTGTAGTTCTCTGAGTGTTACATAATGGGCATCAATCAGAGTTGATTTAGTTATAACAGAAACAGCAAAAATCCCTTCTTCAACCAAGATACACACACAAGAGAATTCACAAGAGAGGTTGGCAATAAGGCTAATGAGAGGCAAGACATAAATCTGGACTCAAAAAACCAACACGACTAGGATCTGATTTTTCTCCTTGGTTTTCAGTGCTGCCCAGTCAGCCTGAGTTTAGCTTCCACACCAAATCTCTGTCATGGACCCCGATGGGTGTCAGTCATTCAGACTGCTTCCTCATTCAAGCCCAACATGAAAAGAGTCTTTTCCGGCAGCACTCAAGGATGAGAAAGGCTTTCCTTTCCCAGAAGCCCTTGCATCCCATTGGCTCTGTCATATGTGCCATTCCCTGGATACATCACTGGCACCAGAAGGGATGGAAGGACCTTCAGCTGAGGGATCCAGCTCACTCACATGTCAGATACAAAAATGGTCAAAAGCTGAATTCCTCAAGAGGAAATCAAGGCTCAGTTGAGCAGAGAATAAGAAATCACTGCTGGAGAGAAAAACCACAAATGTCCAATAGATTGTATATACATAATGATTTAAAATATTAAAAACCTAAAGTCAATGTTAAATAAACAGTAAAATTTTACTTCTCTAAAAGCATTTATTACCTCAAATTGTAGCTTCCTCAATTTTTAAGGGCAATAGAAATTTTTTATATCTTGATTGTGGTGCATTACATGACTTTAAATTGGTCAAAATTCAGAAAACTAGCAAAGTCTATAGACTTTGGGCAAAGGACTAGATAATAAATATTTTGACTTTGCAGACCAACACTGTTGCAACTACTCAAGCCTGCCATTGTAGCACGAAAGCAGTTGCAGACAATATGTAAATGAATGGGAGTGGCTGTGTTCCAATAAAACTTTATTTACAAAAACAAGCAGTGGGCCAGATTGGACCCATGAGCTAATGCTGTTTGAAGACTCCTGAACTACACAATTGAAAAAGAAAGAATTTTACTATGTGTAAATTATACCTCAAAAAAAAAAAAAAAACCAGTAAAGCAGGAAAAAAAAAAATACACCGAAAATAACTGTAGTTTCTTCAATTTATTTGAAAAGGGATTTCACCAAGAAAGTGGAGGTATTTTATCATTTGGAATAGGGATTTGCTCATGGTAATTGTGCAACAGATGAGCTGGAAGGTTTACAGAAAGTTAAACAGGGAATTTTAAACTTGGCTTTTACATATTATTTTATCGACTCACTTGAAAACTTCACCAAGAAGTCAAGGACCTTACCTCTATCCTTGACAAAGTCACCTGCAGCTGGCTATGCCCCATTGTCAACACTCTAGAACTGAGCTGGTTTGGTTTGGTTTGGTTTGGTTTTGTGGGGCGACTTTACGATTCAGCATCCTGCATTTCTAGCTATTTATTGTTTGCTTCTTTTATGGCAAAGCAGTGTTTACTGGACACAGACTGTAAATAACAGCCAGTCATTTCTTCCCCTTCTCTAAATAATGACACAAACAAAGCATCTCTGAGGCTCTTAGCCCACCAATATTGGAAGAGAAATCAAACTATTTGGAACAAGAAAGTGAACACTTTCAAGAAAAAAACAGTTTTTAAAGCAGGAGAGTTCAAAATCAGCTCTCATCAGCTGGCATTCAAACACCCAAATTTGATGCAGGCAAAGTGATGTGGGGGTGTTACCGTACCTTGGAAATGCAGGTTGTATAACAGATACACGATCAGCCTCTAGTATCTGGGTTTTTTAAAGATGCAGTATAGATAAAGAATCAAAGTGTTTGTCTCTTCTTTCAGTAGAAGAAATCCAGTTTTAAATCAAAGGTAGCTAATGTGCAGATCAGCTGGAATTTTCCATGAAGTTGTCCTTTCCTCCACACAAATGTTAAGCCTGCAGGGGATGTATATTAATGGGCAGGTGCTGTCTACGCATGGCTCCAGAAAGACAAATAAGACATGAGCTGCCCTTAAGCAGGTGAGAGTCCAAGAAGGAAGACAGATGTACACACAAATATTTAAGAAAATGTGTCATGTTATAATAGTCTCTCTAAATACTTTAGCAACTCCAGGACAATTTAAGTTATAAGAGGTGATGTTAAGTGTGGAAGCAACATCATTTCCCCTTGAAGCAATACTACTAAGAAAATACGATCAAAAGAGTCATTCAAAAGAAAAAACATTGACACACATAACTCATTTTCTGCTTCTCCTGAGTCTTGTGCTACCATGGATACAGGTGCAGAATTTTCTTTCTTTAAAAAAAAAAAGCCAATAAACGAGAATTTTTATTTTTGCTTGCTTTTGTATGTGTGTTTTTATTTTGTTTTGTTTTTAACAAATAAGTTGAGGTTAACGTTACTAAGAGGGATAAGGAATAACATAAAGCTAAAATGGACCATCAGAGTTAATTTAAGTAAGAGTCCTGGTCTTAGAAACCATTGAAACGTTTTAAAGACAGAATTGTGATATGGTTGAAACAACCAAGCCAGTAAATTGAAAACATGAAGTCACTTTTTCCATTCAGTCATCTCCTACAATCAGATTTAAATACACCCAACACTTTTTGCCCTAGATATAAAATGGGTAAGTTGAGAATAGCTCCTACATTGATTAGAATTGCTGTCAGTTAATTTTGGGATGTGAAACCTCATATAAGGGGTCTCAGACTGTAAGGATACCTCACAAGGATCACAAAGGATTTTTGTCTCAGTGCAGTTTCCCAAGCACCAGCCCTCAAAGAGTTTGGTTCAGGAGACTAACATGGGACCATGAATTTGCTCATTCACTCAACAAACTGTATCATACTCCTCCTGTCGCCAAGAGGGAACCAGGAGCCTCAGAAGCAGTAATCAGCCTGTGTAACCAATGCTTCCAGTGACACTTTCCCTGGAATTTCCCAAACCTCACCACCATTGACTCTTCAGAGCTCCCTTCAGAAGCAAAGAAGAATTTGGTTCAGACCAACATCTGACATAGATGCTGGCAAGAAATGTACTGCATGCTATCCAGCCCATTTGTAATCATTCAATGAGCAAACCAAAATTGTTAAAGGAAGAGGGTACATGTGTAGTTAAATTTCATCAATTCCATTGTTGCTTTTCCATTAATTGTGTCACCAAGATCTTTACATCCTTAAAACGATACCTAATCCCATTATCTGAAGCTATCCGTTTTCCCAAGTCAGCAGAATAACCATATCAGTGTTTCATTTTCTTTGCAAAGAAGAATCTCACACATTCAGCATGAGGCATTTATAAGGCCTGTCACTGGGCTCATCCATTTGTCTTTTGAGAAATGAAGGAATCTCAGACCCAAATACATAGAAGGAAACAGGACTTACATGCATACATAAGTATACTACATATTGAGTCCATGTAAGCAAAAAAACTAGCCATTAATTGATTGTGGTTCATTTGATTTTACAACAACAATCACAATATGTATATATTGCTTACCTCTAAGTAAAGCACACTGGTGTGGCGAAATACCTGGCTGAATGCGAGATTTGGCAGTTGTCTAGTCCAGAGGTTGGCAAATTACAGCCTCCTGCCTGTTTTTGCTTAAAAAAAAAAAAGAAAAGAAAAGAAAAGAAAGAATGTTTTATTGGAACACAGACATGCCCATTCATTTAGGCTGCTTTCTGGTTACAACAGCAGAGTTAAATAGTTGCCACAGAGACCATCCTGCCTCAAAACCTAAAATATTTACTATCTGTCCCTTTTCAGGAAAAGTTGTCCAGCCCCTGATCTTGTCAACAAAGACCACCAAAGCTAGAACTCAGCCACAACAGGGCCAGACAGATGAAAATGTAAGCTGTTGATGACAAAGCTGTACAAACCTAGACATATGAGGAAGGAATTGCTATGCATAAAAGCAATAGAACAAATCACAGAGAAAAGATCTATAGATTTACTACATTTAATTTAAAATTAAAAGGAAAAACATAGCAAAAGAAAAAACTACAAAGAGGTTAACATGCTCAATATCTAAAGAACTCTGAAGAATCTACAGGAAAGCCACTGACAACTCAATAAAACAAAAGTAAAAGGAGTGGATACAAATTGCTACTTTATAGAACAAGAAATATACAAAGCTGACAAAGATATGAAAACATGTTCAATTTAACTAGTAATCTGAGAAATTTAAGTATAATGAAATAGTATTTCAGATTGGCAAAAACTGTGAAGCACTGAGTGGTATCAAGTGTTAGTGAAGATAGTGCACAAGGTAACCTTGAGACCCCAGGATGGCAGGGCATTTTGCAAGGCAATTGGCAACACTTATTAAAATTTTAAATACACTTGACCTTTGGCCCTACGATTAAAATTCTCCCTGTTTACTCTAGTGAAACACTAGTAGTTGTTCACAACACCGTCTATCAAACAAACTCTGGAAGGGCTGCACTATAGAAACTGCACAGCAGAGATACAGGATGAAACAGAAGTGAAGCATTGATGTTCAAAACACTCCAAGATTATTGTTGCCTAAAAGAAGCAGCTTGCAAAGCAATATATACATGAAGATACCACTGAGATTTTAAAAATCCCATTTTTAACCTGTTACGGATTGAATTGTGTCCCCACAAAGAAGACAGGTTGAAGTCCCTAACCCCCATTACCTCAGAATGTGACCCTATTTAGAACAGGGTCTTTACCAAGGTAATCAAGTTAAATTCAGCTCATTAGTGGACCCTAATCTAGTATGACTGATGTCCTCATAAAGGGAGAATTTGGACAAAGAAACAGATTCACACAGAGGGAAGACCATGTTAAGGTGGCCACGTGACCGGAATGATGCATCTACAAACCACAGAACAGCAAAGATTCACAGCAAACCACAGAAACTGGAAGAGGCAAAGTAGGATCCTTCCCTAGCCTTCAGAGGAGCATGGCCCTGCCTGCACCTGGATTTCAGACTTCTGGCCTCCAAAACTCTGAGACAATAAATGTCTGTTGTTTAAAGCCACCCAGATTTGAGTACTTTGTTACAGCAGCTCTAGGAAAGTAATCTATAATTGGTTACTTTTCCCCAAAACACCTAGCCATTTCTGGAGGGTTTGTACACATAGGTGCTCATATATGTACATACACAGAAAATGACTGAGAAGGCTATACACCAACCAGTAATGGGTACATCTGGGAGGAATCTACAGGTGATACATGAGGTGGGCCATATCTTTCCATACATTATTTGAAAATCCAGCAGCCAACATGTATGAATGTAGTACTTATATCAATGAAAAATTCTATTTTCAAGGTGAAATGGTGAAAGGCATGGCCATAGTCCTCCCTGCTCCTGCATCTGCCATTGATTGGTCCTGCAGGTGTACTTTGGGACCAAGCCGGGTCCACTGGGTCTAATGGAATCCCTCCCTGTCAGCACAGCTAAAGACCTAAGTCTAGAACATGTTAGCCTCCACATCCACAGCTCAGCAGGAGAAGCAGCGCCCAGGGGGGAGAACAAAGCCACACTCCAGAGGGAAGCAGAGGTGATGGAACGAGTGTCTATGTGAGCACTGGTGGCCTCAGAAGCCCTCTTTTCAGATGATCCAGAAACCAGCTACCTCTCTGTCCTCAGTCACTTGAGCCAATGCTCTTTGTGACCAATGCAAATTAGAATTGAGTCTCTGGCACTTAATACTCAAAATGGCCCTACACAAAATGGAACAGAAAACACCTGAAGAAGGAATACACATGCTTCTAAACATCTGGTGGAAAAGTGCTCAACCTTTTTAGTAATCAAAGAATTACAAATTGTGTTAAATGGGATGTCTTTTTCTTCCTTTTGTAATTCAGTGGCATCTATGCTGTGTGTGTCCCCTGAACTGAAAGTTTCAAACTTAGGGTGATGGAATGACAATTATATTTTATTACCTTTTTTCATCCTTTTCTGTATTTGCTAAATTCTTACCAACAAGATTCTATTACTTGTATATTAAAAAATTAATTTTCCTTTTCGTTTTTTTTAGGAAAAACCCATAAGAAATCACAGGTGAAACATTTAGGAGCCAGATGCTTTTTTGTCCCCACCGGAGGAAGATTCACTCTCAGCTAACATCTGTTACCAATCTTCTTCTTTTATTTGCTTGAAGATGATTAACCCTGAGATAACGTCTGTGCCAATCTTCCTCTATTTTATATTTGAGTCACTGCCCCAGCATGGCTAACAAGTAGTGTAGGTCTGTGCCCGGTATCCAAACCAGGGCCGCTGAAGTGGAGCTTGAAGAACTTAATCACTATCCAACAGGGTCAGCTCCAAAACTTTCAAAGAGTTCCAAGTATTTGATGACACACAAGGAGAAAATGAGCCAAGACTCCAAGGTGACTTTATGGTTTAGAACACATTATTATGTTTGGCTTCTTGGCAGCCCTTAAATATTGCATAGTTATTTTTAATCTGGATTTGATAGTTATGCCATTACTATAATTATGTCATAGATTTAAAGCACTTTAACGTGTTAGATCTTGATAACCAGTCACTAATATTCCAGAACCCTCCCTGAGGAAGGAGGAAACATCCCCATCCAACAGAACTCAGGTGTGGCCATGTGACTTGTTTCAACCAACAAAGGTAAGAAAACACGATGTTTCAGGGGGATGCTTTACAATGTGGTTGTAGTTTTCCCCCATCTCCCCATCCCCTCTGTCTCCAAGTGATTACAATGAGCCAACTAACAGTGACACGCAGCAAGAGCAAGAAATAAGCTACATTTTAAGTCACTGGGCCCATTTTGTTACTGCACCATTACACAGCATGTCCTCACTAACGCCGTGCGAACCCAGGAAAGACACCATGAAGTACCTTTGGAAAGAAGAGGAAGACTGCACATACTGGATTGCAAAATGTACTTTAACCATTTGACCTATGGTTCTAGTCTCTTGCTACTTTTTATATTTTACTAACTTAGCAAAAGGTTGTAGTGCTTTTTGAGCCTGATTAACAAGCAAGCTAAGGGAAAACCTTGACTAGATCAGAAGCTTTAACACTGCTAGCATGGCTCACACGATGCACTAAATTACACTGCCATCATCATAATCAAGCACAAACAAGGCCACATCTCTGTAATACATGATCCAACCCATGAGTCCCTCTACCCCCCAGTCTCAGAAGTAGAAGAGTGTGTAATAAGAACCACACAGCAGCTCTTAGCAACTTTCTCCAGATCTGTTTTTACTCCACTTCTTAGGATGAGTTTAAAATAAAGATTTCTGCCCATGGAAGCTAACTTAAACCATTTCATTAGATTCAGGCTCAGCTTGTGAAGTGTGCTTATGAGAGGGAGAAATGCCTTTGTGTTGCATCAGGGATACACAAATATAAAGAAATAGTTCCTCAAATAACAGTAAAGGAAGAACATTTTCAATATAAATTGATGGCAACCATCTTCAGTGACCAATTCACCTTCAGTGCATGAAAGGAATGCAGGGAAGAGTGAAATTACCCTGAAAAAGTAGATTGAGATCATCATCATGGAGAGCCAAATAGCTTGTCCTGAGCTAAAGTACCTTACAATGGAGCAAAGCACGCACACACTCAAGCTGACGTGCCACCTAGATCGAGCACTGTGCACATGCCCAGCCACACATAAACACAGACCTATATGGAGAAACATACACACACAGAGTCCTGCACACTATCCACATTGGTGTGGTGCGCACACACACACCACCTACAATGGAACTAGGCACACACACCAACAAGAAGTACCACAATGAAATCTCTACACTGTTATGTCATTTCAAAAAAATGCCTTTCTCCTCAAACCACACCACTAAGAGTTGGGGCTTTGTCTTATACGTTGACAGAAAAACTCCTGGGGCCAGCCTGGTGGCAGAGCGGTTAAGTGCACATGTTCCACTTTGGCGGCCTGGGGTTCACCGGTTTGGATCCCAGGTGCAGACATGGCACCACTTACCAAGCCATGCTGTGGTAGGCATCCCACATATAAAGTGGAGAAAGATGGGCATGGATGTTAGCTCAGGGCCAGTCTTCTTCAGAAAAACGAGCAGGATTGGTAGATGTTAGATCAGGCCTAATCTTTCTTGGGGGAAAAAAAAAACTCCTGACATCTGTCAGTGAATTTCTGCTGTCATAAAATTCTCAACAAACTTGAGTCTTGACTTAAATAGGTAAACCACAATGTTTTATCAAAATAAAATTTCTCTGTGGTCCAGGGCAACTTCACCTAGCATAGTAATGCCAGTCAATGCCAACATTGCCTGAGATATTCATCTCTGGCAAATTAAATGGTATAAATTCTGGCTGAAGTACAAGATTGGGCAAAATACAGTTAAGTCAAAAACATCAAGTCCATGTGAATTTTTTTAACTGTCACATGTAGGAAGTTCAGTGCAGGAAAAAACAAAATCTGTCTTTTAAGAGCGATGGTGCCAACAGGACTCCCACTGGCCAGTTTGGGGACAATTTGAGCATCCAAAAGAATAACAAGACTAATTGATTATAACACATGTAACTACAACAACAAAAACAAGCCATGAGGCTATAATGATGCTGAAAAGTTGGGATGCAGAATAAAGCTCTCCTTTATAGAAGAATTTCAGCTAAGAACTCGTGGAATACCTCAAACTGACACAATATTATATGTTAATTATATCTCAGTAAAGCTGGGGGGAAAAATGAAAGAAAACTTCTAGAAGAAATGATTGAATTAGTAATTCACCATTCTGGAACCACCAATGTAATACTTCAAAGAGGAAAAGACAGGCAACAGATGTGAGCAGATATTCATGGTCCCAAACTATCACCTCTAGTTGACTCATTCCTTACAAAGGAAAGAAGGCACCTGCACACCTGGGACAAAGAAAGGAAACTGCACCACCAACTCACCAAGCTCAACAAAAGCAATAAAGGACAACTGGACCATTTGATCCTCCTGGGAGAACTCAATGAAAAGGACACAACCTCTGCAGTGTTTTGCCCAAAATGTCCAGCTTGAATCAAAAGACAAGGAAATAATCAGACAAATACAGACCAGAGGATATTAGAGAACACAGCTGACCTGGACTCTTCAAAGAAGTCAATAGCATTTAAGAAGAACGACAACAAAAAAAAAACCAAAGGCAGACAGAGTGTTTCAGACTTAAGGAAGTTACAAAGTCAAAGCCAAATGCAGCACATGACTCTTAACTGGATCTCACATTTTTTTAAAGGTTCTAGAAGAACATTCTGTGCAGATGCCAGAAGCCCCTGGCAGCTACTGAATGGAGACAGGTGTCAATGGCCAGGCAGGTGTGGCACACACCTGTTGATCAGGAGATGCCCTGCAGCACATCAGAGGGGTATGGAGCAGGTGTGGGGGCAGGCGGCCTTCGTGGTGGCACTTTGGGCAAGGCTGAGACACAAGCTGTCCAGGTGAGCCCTGGAAATGAGAGAACCACCAACACATCCATCTGCCCTGTGGCTGAAACATAGCCCCCAGGGCTAGGACCCTAATGACAATCACTTTAAAAGGAAAGTCCTTGTCTTGGTCCCTTTTGGGCTGCTATGACAAAGTACCATAGACTGGGTGGCTTTTAAACAACAGACATTTATTTCCCACTGTTCTGGAAGCTGGGAAGACCAAGACAGAGGTGCAGGCAGAATCAGTGCCTGGTGAGAAGGGCTGGCTTCCTGGTTCATATAAGACCACCTTCTCACTGTGTCCTCATAGGAGGGGAGAGGGAGTTCCCTGGGGTCTTTTATAATGGTGCTATTCCCATTCATGAAGACGCCGCCCTCACGACCTAATCACCTCCCAAAGACCCCACCTCCAAACACCACCACCTTCGGAGTTAGATTTCAAAACACAAATCTAGGGACACAAACATTCAATCTACAGCACCCTTGGAATAACAGAATGCAGTTGCCAATTGCCTCTATAGAATCCTGCCATTGTTCTGCTAGTGGCAACCTTATTAAAGAAAAGATCCCACCAACAATTTGTAAAACAGAACAAATGGTTTAGAAACTATTAGACTGATAATTTGGAAATTATTGGATGTATAATTTGTGTTTCCATTTATATCACTTAGAATACAGTTTTAACTACATATGGTTCCGGGAGATGGCCGGGTGGCACAGCGTTTAAATTCACATGTCCACTTTGGCAGCCCAGGGTTCACCAGTTCAGCTTCCGGGTGCAGACAGGGCACCATTTGGCAAGCCATGCTGCGGTAGGTGTCCCACATATAAAGTAGAGGAAGAGGGGCACAGATGTTCGCTCAGGGCCAATCTTCCTCAGCAAAAAGAGGAGGATTGGCAGCAGATATTAGCTCAGGGCTGATCTTCTCCCCCGCCACCAAAAAAGATAGATCATTTAGTTAGAAAATAAAATGGAACAGATTTTTTTTAATTTTTATATATATATTAATTTATATCACAATTTTGTATGTTTTATATTACTATAGATTTTATATTTTAGTACTATTCAAAATTTTGGGGGCCAGTTCCTGTGGCAAAGTGGTTAAGTTCACACACTTTCCTGCAGTGGCCCAGGGTTTCATCAGTTCAAATCCTGAGCATGGACTTAGCACTGCTCATCAAGCCATGCTGAGGTGGTGTCCTATATAGCAGTTCCAGAAGGACCTACAACTAGAATATACAATTAGGTACAAGGGGCTTTGAGGACAAGAGGAATAAAAAAACAGATTGGCAACAGATGTTAGCTCAGGGCCAATCTTTAAAAGAACAAAAGGCTATCATTTTTTTTAAAAAGGTAATTTTGATGGTGAAATCAAATATACGTAATGTCCCATGTTAAGTGTTAAACACCCAATACCCAACAGTATACACCAAATTTTACTTACTTTTCTTCCAATAGATATCTAGGCTTTGGAGAAATTAATGAAACACAAGACAAGGGGTAGACGCCCCCAAATATCCTCACATGTGAAAAGACCTCCATTGTAAATCCTGAAGCTTGTAAACTTTCACATTGCAAAGTGCACCCCATCACTAGCCCTAACCCAATCCCACAGGAGGTCCCAGCTATTTAAGCAAAATAAGGGCAAAATAACATTTACATGCCAAGGTCAAAAAGAAAAGTAACAATGAAAATCAAAATTCAACTTAAACACTGCCACTCAGGCACAATTCACAGACTACAAAATGGAAGGGGCATAAATTGTTTCCATTTTCCCTCAACACTAACAAGAAGAGTATGAAATAGGTAATAATTCAAACTTTAATTTAGAAATTTTCTGGAATTATACTTTCGTTTATGATCTTTTCATTCCTGAAGTACTTCCAAATCTCCCTCATTAGTAAACCATATAAGCACCTCATTTATGAACAAGTCATGGCTGATGAGTCTAATTCCAAAGCCCACCTCCCAAAACTATATCTGCACCTGTGGGTATTTTTTTTTTCTTTTTTCTTTTTGAGGAAGATTAGCCCTGAGTGAACATCTGCTGCCAATCCTCCACTTTTTGCTGAGGAAGGCTGGCCCTGAGCTAACCTCCATGCCCATCTTCGTCTACTTTACATGTCGGATGCCCACCACAGCATGGCTTGCCAAGCGGTGCCATGTCCACACCCGGGATCCAAACTGGGAACCCCGGGGGTGCTGAAGCAGAGCGTGCAAACTTAACCGCTGCACCACAGGCCCACCCCCAGTGGGGGCATTTCTTCAGCTTTTACATTTCAGGTCATTTTCCAATCGTGTGAAAATCCATTCTTCTAAATTACATCTTGCCAAGCTCTCAGTAGATAAAACATGTTAATTGGGTAAGAAAAGGGACTTACTACTTCAGCAGCTCTTTGTAAAAATTCCTTTCACTTTACCAGAAACAAAGTCCCCAAAACTGTTATTTCATCTCTTTAACAACTGTTAGACGGTTGCTACTTTTCAAACAGGTTGCACAAGATGTGAGCCCTTACATTTCTGTATCATTCAGGACAAAATGTGTATGCTGGTTTCTCTTTGCCTCCCCAGGAAAAATGACAGCTGACCTATCCCTCCTCATGTACGGTCTAGGAGGCTGTGACACAAGCTCGGAACCACACACTAGAGGCCATATGTGTGCTTTTCCTTCTATCGATTTACTAAAAAAATCGATATCCTGTCAATACTTTCCTCTATAGTAGTTGAACCATCTTGAAAAAGGTAAATTGTCCCCTTACAAATATTTTCTCAGTCTGTCCAAATCAATGAGGCTAAGAGACATGGAAATATTCCATTCAAAAGTTATAAATACAAACCTTACATCCCCCAAGCAGCGATCAGCAAACCACACAGGTGGGCCAAAAGGGGGCTGCCTGGTTTTATAAAGTTTTACTGGCACTCAGCCACACCCATTTATTTAGATACTGTCCCTGTCTACAAGGACCAAGTTGAGAACTTTCAACAGAGATGCTATCTACCACAAAACCTAAAATGGTTGCTATCCAGCCCTTTACAGAAAAAGTTTGCCAATCCTTGCTCTAAAGTGTTGCAAGGCAGGCCCTGTAGCCGAGAGGTTAAGTTCACAAGCTCCGCTTTGGCAACCCAGGGTTTCGGCAGGTCGGATCCTGGACATGGACATGGCATGGGTCATTAGGCTATATTGAGGCAGCGACCCACATACCACAATTGGAGGGACCCACAACTCGAATATACAACTATGTACTGGGGGGATTTGGAGAGAAAAAGCAGAAAATAAATAAATAAAGTGTTGCCTTACAGAAATACAATGCAGACAGCATATGTAAGGCTAAATTATTGAGTGGCCATATTAAAAAAATAAAAAGACACAAGTCAGGCTAATTTTAATAATATATTTTAGCCCAATATAAGCAAAATAGTATTTCAGCACATGATCAATATTAAGAAGTTACCATGAAAATTTTTCCCTAGTTTTTTTCCTTCATACAAAGTCTTGGAAGTCTTTCTTGGAAGTCATAAAACAATGCAACTAACCACAGTTCAGGAGCTCAGTAGCCACTTGTGACTAGTCGGCCACATTGGTCCCAGGAGGTCTTGAAGGCATGCTAAGTGAGAGGAGAAAAAGAGTGAAATTTTCAATGAATGCTCCACGTTCACACAAATATCTGAGATAACAGACTTTCTGCTTATTCTAAGTATATCCCAAGCAAGATATGGAACATACTTACACTGAAACATCATTCATCGTGTCTCTGGAATGCACATGTCATGGGGTATCTGGACTGTGTCTGGCCAACCACAGAACAGGCCCTGAATTTTCCTGCTCAGTACAAATTCCACTGGGAGGCAGGAGAGGGAGGAACTCTGTTGTAGCTCCTCCACTCTGCTTGGGTGCCTCAAGTTGTCATTTCACAGATCTCGAAAATTTCTGGTATTGCACAGACTCACTGGCCTCAGAGATCAATCACTGCTGAATTCATACAGCCCAAGGCTGCCAGGTGTCCTGCTGAAGTCCAAGCTCAGCCTCTCAGTACAAGTCAGCAATGCCATCACCAACAAAGGAGTCCACAACTCAAAATGCAGATGCAATGTTCCTCTTATGAAGGTTTTGCTTTAAAAAAATAAAAGTTTGTTGTCCCACCCAGACACTAGGAATGTCTTAAAAAGAAAATATAGAGTCCGCATAATCAGGAGTCACAATAAGAATGGACTCCAAATAACTTTTCTTATGTCAGCAAGGAAAAAAGAAATGACTGTCTCCTTTTTACTTCTGGGCAAGTAGGCCAGCACTTCTGGAAGCCCTCAAGTACAGAGCTGGGAATGCAGAGTGAGATGACCAAAGAGGAATTTTAGAACATGAGAGCTGTCTGGGAATCCACATTGGAAGTCCAAGTTATAAAAACTAAGCCTTATATGTTCTCTTTCCTGTGTTCAAAAAATTGGTGACACAATTCAACAATCTCCATCACAGAGCCTTCCCAAGGTCTTCCATTCTACCAGAGTTCAGAGCACAGGATGAAAGTCAGATGCTTGGAACAGTGTTGCCAGATGAGAGACAAGTTCAGTTTGGCAGTGAGGGGACTCAGCAGATGAGTGAATCACTTGCAATTGTAGTATGATCAAAGCTGTCTACACAACTGGAACAAGAATAGGCCCAAAAAATGAAGGAGAAAAACGACAACTACGATTATGCACTTTTCCTTTTGCTCATCTTAGAAAATCATTGGGGAGAAGCTTTCTCACAGAAAGAACAGATACATCTTATGTCATTTTTTAAATGAATTTACTTGCAGAGCTCAAGATTCAAAGTGCTCCACCATCCATCCTTGATTTAATGATTGCTCTAAATGTGCAGATTTCTATGCAGAATGAAGGTTATCTTTTTGTTGGAACAAAAATTTTTGAAAACTGTGTGCACATTAATGTGGTCAAATGAACATTCAAATCCCAGAGAAGACTGAAGTAATTACAGCCCATCCGGAAACACTAGAATTTTCAATGTTCTCCCTGTTTTTCTTGTTATTTTAGCTTATAGCTTCAGTTTCCAGGCAAGGCATTAGAAGGACTTGTACAGGGTCCAGAATTCTGTGGACACTCATCGAGTTCTCACAGGCTCTCCATTTGGATCAGTACCATGTTTCCATCTTATTTTCCTGACAGCTTGTCCACTTTATCTTGAGAGTCTTTCATCCTACAAACCAGAAAGCTCATTCCAAAACAAAAAACATAAAATGCCCTGCAAAAACAATGGCCTGCAGCATGCTGATAGGCTTATAAACTTGCTTTTTATTCTCTCTGTACTAGGGGAACATTGAGAAAACACCCCATCAAATTCTCAAATGTGCTATTGGACATAAAGATTTCTTTCTCTCCTAGGTTTTTAAAAAAATAGACTGCCAACTGTCTGCACTTTCAAGCCAATTTTAAGTTATGCTATAGTCATTCTAGAATTCCTCACTAAGATGAAATAAAATCATTGTGAATATACCTAAGGCCACCAAACTGTACACTTAGAAATGGTTAAAGTGGTAAATTTTGTTAGGTATATTTTAGCAGAATAAAAAGTGGAACTATAGGGGCCGGCCCAGTGGCACAGTAGTTGGGTTCACATGTTCTGCTTCACCAGCCCAGGTTCGAGGGTTTGGATTCCGGGTGCAGACCTACACACCATATATCAAGTCGTCCTATGGCAGGCATCCCACATATAAAGTAGAGGAAGATGGGCCTGGATGTTAGCCCAGGGCCAGTCTGCCTCAGTAAAAAGAGAAGAATTGGTGGCGGATGTTAGCTCAGGGCTAATCTTCCTCCAAAAAAGAAAAATGAAAGAAATACAAAAATGAACTGCAACCAAACAGCTATAAAATGTCATCCACAATACACTGTTGAACATTGGTTCATATAACTGAATAGTTCATGGGAGGCCTTCAGACCTGGCTAGATCCAGTTGCTCAAGTGCCACCTAATGAAGTCTGTCTCTCTGTCCTCTCTTTGGTTCCATGTTTTTCAGTGCCTCAATGCAGTCTTCAGTCTGAAGGATTGGTAAAGGAGATGGGTTTTATTATTACTAGGTTTACATGTTACCACCTTAGCAACACTAGAAAGTGAGCAAATAGTAAACAAACAAACCTCTTTGTCAGTTATTCTAGCAGAAGCCCACATCTGGGTGTCTCTGGATCATCACAGGTCATAGATTCTTTCCTAATAAGTCACCATATCCAAGGGATCCAAGACACTATTTGGCCAGGCCTGGTCTCCAAGTCCACTCAGGAGCTCGATATCACAGAGCCTGAGAGCCACAGCCATGGGTTCCCTAGAGAAAAGTTTATTTGTTTTAACCAAAAGAGCAGTGACCGGGGCGCAGACAGAACCCACCAATGTCCACTACAAATATGTCCACCTTTCTTTGGTGCTGGCACCAAGCAATAATTACCTTTCATTTCTCGGTCCTATATTCCAAACACCTCTCTTCCTTTCCAGTTCTCTCCCAAATAAAGAGTAAAGGCAAACAAAATACACAAAAAGACCCAAGAATTTAGAATGAAGCAAAAGGACTGAAAGAAAGAGTGAACGATTCCACTCCCCCCAACTTTGGCCTTTCAGTAATTACCTGCCGGAAGTTTGGGTCAAAGCTTTGCATCAGCTCAGATACATAATTTATAGCAACTGAATGCTAATAGATCCCTGCCACCATGGTTCAGTAATATAGAATGTGACATTCTGCTTGGCAGGACAATGAAGGGTGCCAGATTGACCCAACTCCCTCAGCCTGTGCCCAATGACCAGAAACTTCCATCTCAGAGCCTCGGGGGACAAACAGAACTCAGTGTGCTCCTTGAATAAAGGGGGAAGATCATGAATGTCCTGGGAGAGTTCAGGACGAAACAGATTTCCTCCAGAGGGAAGGACAAACTTTGCCCACAGCTGACCCAGCCAGCCAGGCTCCAGGACCATTACAAGACATTCACAACAAAGACTGTCACCATTATGTCCAAGAGTCATTGAACCATCTATGCTTTTTTTTTTGTTTTTGAGGAAGATTAGCCCTGAGCTAACATCTACTGCCAATCCTCTTCTTTTTGCTGAGGAAGACCGGCCCTGAGCTAACATCCGTGACCATCTTTCTCTACTTTATATGTAGGATGCCTGCCACAGCATGGCTTGCCAAGCGGTGCCATGTCCACACCACGGATCCCACCCGGCAAACCCCAGGCCACCGAAATGTAACGTGCACATTTAACTGCTGTGCCACCAGGCCGGCCCCCCACTTATGCTTCTGTTGACACTGCCAAGGCTGGATTTCAAGGATGCTCTACACAAACTTAAAAGCATCCTGAGCTCCCCAACTCTCTCCAGCCACATCCATTGGAATCAAAGGTTCATCAAAGCCATTGAAACAGAAGCTCCCACAGACTTAAGAGTCTGGACATCTTCCTGAGGATGGCTTGAGGACATCCACAAGATCAGAACATCTGCAGCCAGAATATGTCTACCCAGTTAAAGCAACCAAGGAGGACAAAACATTGCCTCTTTTTAATAACTACCAGTCATCATTTCATAATCAAAGGCTTTGTGGTTTCTGTCACATACGATCAATGAAGATTAAGTTAACTTCTTGAAAACCCACATGCTTATTCCACAAACACACCTAGAGCCCCTCCCAGGTGCCAAGCATTATGGCAAATTCTGGGGGCACAAACAAGACACACTCCTGCCAAAAAGCGATTACTCAAGAATAATTCATCCCAAGTAGCATTTTCAGATGACTTTCAGGCTGTAGTAAAGGAGGAATACAGAAGTAATCTCTTTTTTAAAATCTCTCATCTCCCAGAAAAGAGAATTAAAAATGTAGCTGTAATATAGGCACATGGCCCAGGTATGGCAGTTAATAGCTTCCCTCAGACCGGCACCGCACCCCCCACCAACTTCTCCCTCCAGTCTGTACAGCCCAGGTGCTGAGAGGCCACGGGCCTCCCCAGGTCAGGGTGCAGGGAGGATGTGAGCTCTTGTCCTACTCTCTCCCCTTCCTGTATCAGGCCTTTTGGGTGTTCTCCCTAATCCTACTGGGGCTGAATTTGGTCCCCCTAAAATTCCTAACTTGAAATCCTAATTCCCAGTACCTTGGAATGTCACTGTATTTGGAAATGAGGTCTTTAAAGGGATGATTAAGTTAAAATGAAGAGCCTATGGTGGGCCCTGAGCCAACAAGACTGTTGTCTTTGTAAGAAGAGGAGATGAGCCCTCAGGAGAAACCAGCCCTGTCCACCCTTGATCTCAGACTTCAGCGTCCAGAACTGTGGGGAAATAAGCACCTGTTGTTTAAGCCCCTCACTCGGTAGTACTTTAATAATGCCTACCCTAGCAGACTAATACAAACCCAGTTGACCACTCAGCTGTCAGAATGCAGAGACCGTACAGAAACTCTCCAGTTTTCAGGACGCCATTTTTTTTCTTCCCCATTTTGACAACCTACGCAGATAAAATGTCTCCCTCTTTAGACTGAATGACATGGCATACTAAACTTGAATGTGTGCAGGACCACCCCACACAACAAACTTACACATGTACTGAAATGCCACCTTCCCCACTCGGTTCCCCTTTCTTCTCTCCAATAGACAAGTCCCCAAACCTTTGAAAACATTGCAGACTCCAGGTAGTAGGATGCAACAGAGCTTTTAGTAAATCTGGCTTCACATGAAAGTAACAGATTTTGAACTATATATTTGCCAATTTTTCCCCTGTGCCAAACCATTTTTAAGTTGTGTGCAGAGAATGGCATTTCAAGGCCTTAAACATCTCTCCAGAGAGAGAACAGAGTAAAAAGTAGCCCCCAGAGGTCAGATAACATGAGCAACAATAGCTGATGCAGACTTTGCAGTGTGTATTCTGTTTGTTTTTTGGTGGGGACACGCTCCTCTGGTTGGTTGTTTCCTTGTTTCTGCTTTGGGGCTCTAGGACCGGGGGAAGGGAACAGAAGGAAATCCAGTTAACAAGCAGCTATTTAGGAAAGTCACTTCTAGAGGAGGTGGGCGAAAGCACTGCTTCTGGATTCCAGCTCCTTGGGGGTTAGACAGTAAGAGTGAGCAAGCTTTGGGGGTCCCTATGTGATGACCCCACAGGCAGCTCAGCTGCTGGAACTGGGAACACCCAGTCTCAGCCTGAAACCCCCATCCCCGGGTATCAACATATGGTTGTTTAAAAAAAAAAAAATTATTTTTAAGCAGTACTTCCTGTTATGTTCGAAGAAGGCTTGGGCCATTTTATTACCAAGCAATTTTCCTTTTAAGTTAGGAAAAAAAGGCCACATTTCCAGAAAAGATTTGCTTTACTCAAGCTTCCATGTTTTAAACCTCATATTTTCTTAAGCTCTTAATTAAACCTTCCAGGAGCTTGCCTCTTTTAATTTGCATTCCAAAACAGAAAATCTAATGTGTTTTAATACTGTCTGCTTCAGCTGAAAAGGAAACTGAATTCAAACAGTCTGGGTAAAAAAAAAAAAAATTAGCAACTGCATCTTAATAAGTCTCGGGAATGGGGTTTGGTGGACAGCCCCCCACCTCCACTTGACCTCCCCTCGCCTCCCCTCGCCTCCCCTCCCTCCCCTCGCCTCCCCTCCCTCCCCTCGCCTCCCCTCCCTCTTCTTCCTCTGCCTCCTCTTCTACTTTTCTTCCCCGTTCAGGTTACCCTCCCTCTTCCGCTCCCCTCTCTCTCAGACGTTCTCTCGCCTTCCCACAGTGGCCAAGAACTGTCTCCACCTCCTTCTGTCTCCCCGCTCCCTTCCCCCATGCCCTCGCACACGAGCCGCTTGGTGGGGGAAGGGGGAGAGGGGGGAGGTGGGGATGGGGTGGTGGCAGACCTAAACCCGTCACTTGGCCCCCTGGGCCGGCCGGGGCAGAACCTGTTCTTTGTTACCAGGTCAAAGCTAGCGCCCAGAGGAAGAAATTACCGACTACCTTCGAAGAGCCGCGCACTTGCAGCGCCCCTCCCCCCCCCCCCCCCCCCCCCCCCCCCAAAACACTGCTCAGACTCACCGTTTCTTCCCAGGGGATCCTAGAGCCCTTGGGGGGCTGCAGCTGCGGCGGCGAGGATGCTGCGAAATAGGACTGGGGCAGCAGAGGGGTTGCGCGGCGAGCTGGCGGGAGGGCCTGGGGATGGATGGATGGATGTGGACTTAGAGGTACAAGGGAGCTTCTGGAGTGGGAGGGCCTGCGGGGAGCATTGGGAGGAGGAGGGGGAGGGTCTAGAGAAGGGAAATTGAGGCCCGAACTTTTAGGGCCCATCCATCCGTCAGTGGACACAGGAGAGGTTCCCTGAATTTCTGCTCAGTGTCAAAAGGAGTTTGTTAGCAAAGTTTGAGAGCTGCTTCCGACTACCCAGCCCTACGATTAAAGCCCCAGGACTGCTGTATGCAACTATCAGCCCAGTCCACCTGCCCCAGAACTATACCCTCAGAAGCCCCTGGTGTTGTGTAATCATGCAAGAGAGCATTGGCAAAGTTATCAAAGATGCGCGCAGGTCATTCTGAAGCCACGCGATGAAATCTTTGTCCCCTTACTGTGGCTTCACTACTGAGATGTTAAAAAAGGTTTGCTCTCCCTAATATAAAACAAAGCACAGCCAATTTTACATACAACAAAAGGAAGATTCCCAAAGAAAACCAGTGTTAACGTTTGCCCACATGACATACCTGTCGTTTTTCTCTGTGCGGAAAATTTGTCCACCCAAAAATGGCAATTCAGGGTAGAGGGAAAGTGAATAGTAAAATGAGGCTCACTCTATATAAATAGCTTAACATTCTCATTTTACCTAGCTTTAAAAATAATTTTCTGGGTCACAAGTTTTTTTTGTTTTTGAGGAAGATTAGCCCTGAGCTAATATCTGCCACCAATCCTCCTCCTTTTGCTGAGGAAGACTGGCACTGAGCTAACCTCCATGCCTGTCTTCCTACACTTTATATGGGGGATACCTGGCACAGCATGGCTTCACAAGTGCTTGGTAGTTCTGCACCTGGGATCCAAACTGGTGGACTTGGGGCAGCCAAAGCAGAATGTGTGAACTTAACCTCTGCGACACCAGGCCAGCCCCAAAATACCTTTCAAAGGCATACTTTTAATAATGGCATAAAATTATGGAATTTTTTATGGCAGAATTTGTTAAAGGGGCCAGCCCCTGAGGATTTTAATATGACAGTTGCAGAGCATTAAAACAAAGCATAGGGCCCCATTTGAGCATGGGGCCATGTGCGACAGAACTGTCACATGGCCATGAAGCTGGCTCAATTCACACACAAAGCACCAGCTAATCTTCTGTATAATTAAGTAAAAGATACATTAACATGGCACTACTCGTCAAGCCATGCTGATGTCAACAAAAATAACCCATAACCAATCTATAAATGAAGATTTGGGAGAGTTTATTCTGAGCTAAAATCTGAGGACCATGGCCCGGGGCCTTTCTTCCCACAGGAAGAAAGGGCACCAAAGAAGTGAGGTGTACAGAGTGGTTATATACCCCCAAACAGGGTGTTTCACATATGATTGAAATGTCCCTCCCACAATAGTCAGATTGCCCTGTCAGCACAGCACTTGATGGACACAGCAGGTAGTGGGTCTGCTATCTCAGAGGGCATAGCAGGAGGCAAGTCTGTTGTCTGGAGCTGGGTGGTCACAGGTGAGCACAGCAATCAGTTCCTAGCCTAAGGAAAGATGCTTAATCCTTAAAGAAATGCCAACGATGGGAGGGGGAGGGAAGTTGCACCTTTATCTCAAGGGCCTTTGTTCTTGCCATAGGGAATATCTAAAGCAGATATACAATGCACGCTCAACTGCCATGGTCAGGCCCTTTTGGAAAGACAAGTTCAGGCAGAATTAGGTTTACACCAAATGGCTTCCTCATATTCTCCAATATATCCTATTGCTTGCCATTTTTATTTGTCACTGATGTGATGTGGGATGCCACAACTAGAAGGACCCACAATTAAAAATACACAACTATGTGCCCAAGGGCTTTGGAGAGAAAAAGGAAAAATAAAATCTTAAAAAAAAAAAAATCCTTAATTTTATCATTCAATTTGTATGTTGAAAGTGAAGTCTGAGGACAATGAGCATGAACCCGGGGACCTGGAGGTCCCCCTCCAGCAGTCTCCCTGCCTCCCGCGGGTGGGCTCTCTGCAGCCACTTCGCTGACCCCACCCAAGAACAACTACTAGTGTCTCTGCACCAGTGGGGCACAAAGGGGTTGGAATGTTCAGGCATGTGCCCCACTTCCTGAGTCATGAGACCCCAGTCATCTGTGAGTGTCCACACTAGCCCTGTGGGTATCACTGTGCCCAAAGAAGTGTGACATTGAAAGTAAAAGATACCATCACAGGTCAAAGACTTTAGAAGAAAGGAAAAATCCTTTTTGTTTTTGTTTTTGAACAAAGGTCCCCGTGTTTACATTTTGCACTATGCCTCACAAATGATGAAGTGGGTCCTGTGTCTAAGTTGTATTGTTACCACACAAGGGGGGTTGTCTGCTTGCGGCAAGACATGGCAATAGTCAGGAGGCAAGGTGGTAGGAAAGAAAGGACTTTATTACAGCTTGCTAGCAAGAGAGAAGATGGCCAACTTGTGTCTAAAAGAACCATCTCACAGAACAAAGACTAGAGTCCAGTTGTATACAGGGCCAGTTTCTGGGTGGGGGAGGAGGAGGTGACTGGTCTCTGCATGGGGCAGACATCTGGTCCCAGTTCCTGATACTCCTTTGTTTTACTGGCTTTGCATCAGAGAATGGAACAAGGCCCTATACCCTGATCTTTCAGTTGTCATTGATGATGGTTATCAGCATAGGCTCTCTGCCCAGGGGTCATCACATGCCTAAGGAACTCGAAAGAACTAAAGTTATCATCTTAGAGCAGCTGGGAGGGGCCACAAAATCTGCAGAGCATGTCTGGACTAGTTAGTCAGAATTCATTTAAAGTTATAACATGGTTTCTTTTCAACAATATGGCTTCCCTTATATCAACCTTGTGTTGAGCCAGTGTCAGTATGTGGACACATGTTCACACTGCAGTACACTGCATGCAGGATCAGAGAAAGGGAAACAGGATGACTCATTTCCCCTTCACATACAATACAGAGGAAAGAATCCAAAGGACCAATTTCTCCTCTTAAATTCCTAACATAGTTCTAGAAATGTTGCAAGTTAAAAAAAAAAAACCATTGGCACTGTTTATTTTTAAAATCTTTTGTTTTCCCTGGTCAAGCTCTGTGCAGGGTTAAGCAGTTGGATGGAATCAGGCCTGATGGCTCCATGTCATGCAGAAGTGATAAATTGTCCCTGACTCAGCCACATCTCCATCTTTCTGGTATTTGAGGGTGTCGAAAGGTACAGCTTCAGTGAGGGAAGAGGGTCATGTTGGGGACTGGAATTGGCCACCTCAAGACATGGCTCTTTGGCATGAGGATTATTTTGGGCTGGTTACTTAAAAAAAAAAAAAACTGCAGACAGGAAAGCGACTCTGAAAAGTAGAATTTACTTACCATTTGTGAAGAGACATTTACATTGTACAGGAAATCGCCATCTGTGAAGGTGTCTCCCTCTCTGTCCCAGGAAGGAGGGGGGATGACCTTATCTCTAGAAACTCTTAATCAATGCCAAAGGCAAGGACTTAAATCTGCATCTTGTTTACTGTACTTGTTTGGTAACCTCCTGAAACTGACTCCCCCCACCCCCAACATCCTCCTTTGTCTTTAGCTGAGGAGGATATTTAAGGTGGTGGCTTCAGCCATTTTATTGAGTTGCTCAGGTTGCCTGAGCCTCTCCAAAGTACACATGTTATAAAGCTGTGTTTAATTTTCTCCTGTCATTCTGTCTCATGTGAATTTAATTCATTCTCTGGCCAGAAGAACCCAGAGCAGTAGACGAAATGTCTTCTCCCCCTACAGTCACATGATCCCAACAGGCAGGAACCTGCTGGAAGGCAAAATGGCACTCAGAAGGGGCTATGGGTCCGGTCAGCAGTGGGAGCTCTACCAAGCTTGACAGGAAGGAAGCTCAGGAGCCCCTTTGGTAAGGAGGTGATGAGAACTGTCCAGGTCCCATCTTTGCTGATTTCACTGAGCTCCTTGCCATGCTTTGGCTTCATCTGAATTGTGGGCCTCATTCCAGGTTGTCACTCTTCCATTTGTTACTCTGCTTTGGCTTACCTCTTCAAGTAACTGGGGTGACAATCATGACACTCTTTCCTACCTCTTCAAAAGAAAGTCCAACTGGCATTGAGTAAGATTGGGAAATATACTGAAAAAGTATATTTTTTTAATGTAGTTAAAAATCAGCAAAGCAGAAACACATTTCTCTATATGTGGTTCTCAGCTGGAGGTGATTTTGTTCCTAGGGGTGGGGGGTTCTATTAGCATCCTTTGGGTGGGGGGAGACCAGGGATGCTGTTCAACATTCTACAGTGCACAGGACAGCCCCCACCACAGAGTATGACCCAGTCCCAAGTGCCAATAATGTCAGAGTTGACATAAATGAAAACATGTTTTTTAAAAAGTGTTGCTCTATTCCATTCTCCCAGCAATCATCTAGCATCATGTCTTCCCTAGGAGAAGCTTCCATAAATGGGACTTCAGAATATTAATTTACAGGAGAATGCCTCCCAAAAGGTGATTATAGTTTTGTTTCTGTTATAAAATAAGGAGGACGTGCAATTCTTAGAGTATTTACAATGAGTGTGTCAGGGACTGGGATTGAACACCCCAAGATATGGCTCTTTGGCATGAGGAATATTTTGGGCTGGTTACTTTTTAAAAAACTGCAGACAGAAACTCTGAAAAGCAGAGTTTACTTACCCTTTGTTGAGAGACATTTACACTGTAAAGGAAATCTCCATCTGTAAAGGTGTCTCCCTCTCTGTACCAGGAAGGAAGAATGACCTTAACTCTAGAAACTCTTATCAATGCAGAAGGCAAGGACTTAGATCTGCATAATAACCTTACTCGTATTTACTGTACTTTTCTGGTAATCCCCCCTAACTGACTCCCTCCACCCCCAACATCCTCCTTTGTCTTTAGCTGAAGATGATATTTAAGGTGGTGGCTTCAGTCATTTTGGTGAGTTTCTCAGTTTTCTGAGTCTCTCCCATGTATACATGTCATAAAGCTTTGTTTGGTGTTCTCCTGTTATTCTGTCTCATATAAATTTAATTCGTTCTCCAGCCAGAAGAACCCACAGTGGGTAGAGGAAATATCTTCCTCCCCTACAAGAGCAAAGTGTGCAACATAGCTGGGCATTGGGAATGCCCAAAGAGCTGCATCAAGGGCCCCAAACTTGGATGCACATTAGAATCCCCAGAGAGCTTTGAAAAATTCTGGTGCCTGGGCCACATCCCAGAGCAAAGAAGTACAAATCTTTGGGAGTGGAACCCTGTGGTAGATGTTTTGAAAGCTCCTGGAGTGATTCCAATATGGGGCCAAGCTGGAGCATCAGGAGAAAGGTGATTTAGGTGTGGGGCAAGTGGGGTCAGAGTGGGAAACCAATGCCTGTGAGCTGCATCATGGATGGTTTCTGGATTCTCAAGAGAGAAAAAAATGAGAGAACGGGGTGAGGAGGAACTTTCCAGAGGAGCAGAAGGCAGGGGAGGTGGGAGAGCCACTTTGGTGGGGGCGTGTGGTGGATGTGAGTGGAGAGCAGCAACTGGCAGGAGGAGGGATGAACGCTGGGACACGCACTGAAGCCGAGATGCATGGGCAGAGCCAGGTCCGTGTCATTCCCAGGCTAGGGCCAGAGGACACAAGTGAGGGACAGCTAAGGCAGTGGTATGCGGAATGAGTTGGCCTTCACTTCAGAACATCTGAATCCAAAGCCAAAGGAAGCATCCTCAGGACCAAATCAGAAAGACCCACACTTTACAGGGAACCAGCCATGGGCCTAGGAAGTGGGTTCAAAGGCAGGGGATCAAATAGGTCTCACAGGGTTGTGATAAATATTCTTCTATAGGCATTAAGTTGACTGATGCTTGCACAAATCAGCCCTCAGCTAAATGTCGATAACACTTCAGAGCATCTCCCTCTGAACTAATGATGGCTGGGATCCTAAATTGTCTGCATTGATATAATAACATAGAAGGTGACGATATTAGCAGAGAAGTGGGTGGAGGAGGCGGGAACAATGTCACCTTTACCAATTACAGTGAGCTTTTCTACCTTATTTTAGAGTTAACTACAAGATCTGGTTAGTGAATGAGGACAATGGAAACTTTTTCTCGAGTTGAGGTCAGAGTTTCTCAGCTCTGGCATTGTGACCATTTGATGCTCAATTATTCTCTGTTGTGGGGCTGTGCTGTGTAGTGTAGGGTGTTGAGCACCATTCTTGGTCTCCACCCACCAGATGCTGGTGGCACCCATCTCCCTGAGTTGTGACAACTAAAAACATCTCTACACGTTGCCTATCACCTACGGACCAATATTTTCCAAACTGGGGAAGGAGGGACGGTTTCAGTGATGAATTCAGTGGAGTAGGTGGTAACCAGCACTGAAAAAATGAATAAAAGTGGATACACAAGTAAATGACAGTTTGTAACACTGGCAAGGGTAAGGGTCATGTCTTGAGCATTTGGTTTCCATCACCTGTGTAAACGTGTAGGTCCTAGGTCCCATCGGAAGTGTGCTTCTGACTATGGATGGTGGTTTATCTTGAGAGAAGGAGCCCCAACAGAGCTTAGCTAAGTTAGGTGAGGTGAATCAGAGGAAAATTGTAGCCTAAGGGATAGGAGATTAACTGAATAAATCACCAGCAAGCATGATTTATGGATTACTTTGTAGGGTACTCGAGAAAGGCAGCAAAGCACACCATCGCAAGGATTGTCTGGGGCAGAATGCAGGAATACAGAAAAGACTAGAAGGACAAACCTAAGCACATGTACAAAGTGAGGAGGACTTAGACCCACATAGGAGCAGAGTCACAGAGAGCTGTCTCAAAGTAAGAGCCAGTGTCCAGCAAAGGTTCACTCTAGCATGTGCCAGTTTTACGGAGGCCTATTGTGAAGATATTTTGTCTTCAAGAGGTCTGTGTCAGGGGCCCCTTTTCACTTAGAGACACTGCCCACAGAAATTGTGCTATACTATTGCATTTTTAAAAAGCTTTATTGAGATATAATTTATATGCTGTAAAATCACCCAGTAAGTGTACAATTTAGTGTTGTTGGTTAGTCCGTGTACAGTTGTGCAATCATGACTACAATCTAATTTTAGAGCATTTCCATCACCCCTAAAAGGAACCTGGTACCCATTAGCCACCAATCCCTATCTTTGCTCATAGCTGGCAACAACCGCTAAGCTACTCCTGCCTCTGAAGGCTAATCCTTTCTGGGCATTTCATATAAATGGATTCATATGATATGTATGTTGCCTTTTGTGTCTCAGGATAATGTTTCTGAGGTTCAATCAAGGGGGGCAAAACCGTGGGCCACTGCAGCGGAGTGCGCAAATTCAATCACTCCACCATGCGGCTGGCCCCTGGAGTTAGCTCTTGTTTGCAACAGAAACAGAAATTGAGTGATCACCTTTGAGAAAGGAAAGGCTGCTCATTATTCTCACATCTCTCTTTTTATATTTAGCATTGAAGTGTGGGAAGGAGAAGTACTTTAGGGAAATGACTTGCTCACCCAGTCTATGTGATGGGCACAAAGAAAGGTGATCTTGTGAGCCAATCACCATGATGGCTCCTGGGTCTATAAAGGTTGTCATTAACAAGAGGGACTCTTTATCTTTACTGAGATAGCTTCATCTTGTCCCACTACAGATTAGTGCCTTTAACTTAAAGTCACTCAATGTATACGTAGTCAGTGACATCCACCATCCTGATAAAATATGCATAATATATAAATGCAAAACTATATATTTAGCAGAGAATGCAACAGAAGGGTTCATTGCCGCTCCTCCCCATAAACTTGTAGGCTTTGCTGGATATCCCTAGAAGGTGCATCATCCTTGTGTTGACTTTGCTTGCTTTGCCCTCTCAAAGCATTACTCAGCACCTATCCCTGGAACCATTCCCCTATTGTAGAACATATAAAGTAAAGGAAGATGGGCATGGATGTTGGCTCAGGGCCAGTCTTCCTCAGCAAAAAGAGGATGATTGGCAGCAGTTAGCTCAGGGCTAATCTTCCTCAAAAAAAAAATCCTTCATAGATAAAATGGTTTTGTTATATTCTTGAGACAGAAATCTGCTAACTTGGTAAACCTTTTTTTAAACATAATTCTTCCACTATGGTTACAAACATCTTTCTTTGGGGTGGGGTTGGGGGGGGCGCTGATTAATTTGCATTAAACACTATGGACATTCGCTTCCATTTCTGAATGTCTAAAATGCCATCTTCCTGTCACTTCTGTTTATTAAGCTGTGCACATTTAATGACTTGTTAGCTCCAGGAGACTCAAGAAAAGAAGCTGGTCCTTCATTCATCAGCACATTTTTTTTTGAAGGATCACATCTGGCAAAACTTTACCAGCCTTCTCTGAAATTTTAATTTTGTCACAGGTGATGCAGTGGTTTCATTATTTAAACTACGAATACTTTTTTTTTTTTTTGAGGAAGATAAGCCCTGAGCTAACATCTGCTGCTAATCCTCCTCTTTTTGCTAAGGAAGACTGGCCCTGAGCTAACATCTGTGCCCATCTTCCTCTACTTTATATGTGAGACAGCTACCACAGCATGGCTTGACAAGCGGTGCCACGTCCGCACCTGGGATCTGAACAGGCAAACCCCAGGCCACCGAGAAACAGAAAGTGCACACTTAACCACTGTGCAACTGGGCCAGCCTCAAACTATGAACACATTTTAAAATACTGTACAAGAGCACAGGGAGTCAAAAGAACAATAGAGATTTTTTTTGTTTAGGGTAAAATAGGAAGAAAATGAAAAGGCTGCACAGATGTCTGCTCAGAAGCTTTCACAAATTCTGCAAGCTAGTGATAACGGTTGATCACCTGGCAAGAGGGTCAGAGAAATGTACAGGAAGCTAAAGACGCTGCACGTATAGTGGGTCCAGCATGTCATTGTGCAATGTCCCACACACCTTCAGAGTCCCCAGATCCATTTTGTAACCTATACACTTAATGAAGATGTCCCAGACACCTCTATCCCACCCTCCAGCAATAGACTTATTTGCAGATCTAACAAACAAAGCTTCTATGACACAACCACCACAAAAAGTGGGTGGAGGAATGAAAAAAAACCTGGCTCTTCCTCAGAGTCTCAAGTAGCTGGTCTTTCTTTTTCTCTTTCCTATGCCTCTGGCTTCTTTTCTCCATCATTATTTTGAGTCAGCAAAGAGGAAACATCAAGAGACTCTGGAGGAACACTCATAATAGGGTTAATAAGCAAAAGGCAACATTTTCCCTGTCCTTTTTATTAAGAAATCTTTTCTTGATTTGAGGATGCGCTGTTCAAACGGAAGGACTCCTTGGAGATTCGCCAGATAAGAAAGACACAGAGTAAACCAATTTAAGGTCAGGCGGATCAGGTTTTGTTTGGCTTAGTTTTGTATGCAGCCCCCAGGCACTCCAGTAAACCCATGAGCGGCTGTGAGCTGGATGTCTCTTTGCTTAGAGTCAGTTTTCATAAAGATCTGGAGGTACATGGGAGCATCAGCCAAGGACAGCTGACAAAAATAGCTGACTTCCAGGGCTGCAGAGAAATTGCAAGACCAGCAAAAAGGACCCGAGGGACATACCGGTGTCAAACAGTGGGCTACTCTTTGTTACAAAACGCACATGCTGGGGCAGCCCCATGGCACAGCAGTTAAGTTCACACATTCCACTTCTCGGAGGCCCAGCATTCAGTGATTTGGATCACAGGTGTAGACATGACACGGCTTGGCAAAGCCATGCTGTGGCAGGCACCCATATATAAAGTAGAGGAAGATGGGCATGGATGTTAGCTCAGGGCCAGTCTTCCTCAGCAAAAAGAGGAGGATTGGCAGCAGTTAGGTCAGGGGTAATCTTCCAAAAGAAAAAAAACCCCACCATTTATTTAGCTCATGATTCTGTGGGTCAAAATTTGCTCTGGCCTCAGCTGAGTGGGTGTTCTGGTCTTGGCTGAGCCTAAACATGAATCTCTAGTTAGCTTGCAGGTGAACTGGAGACAGACTGCTACTAAGATGGCTCACCTGTGCTCTTACAATATGTCATCCTCCAGCAGTCTGAGTGGAGTTCCAAGAAAGAAGAGGGAAGTGAAGTCTCTTGACATCAAGGCCTGGAACTGAGATGTTCTCCCTACTATCACATGCTAGTAAGTAAAGCAAGTTACAATGCCAGACCACATTCAAATGGAGGGAAAACAGGTTTGACCTATTATGCAATAGTTGCAAAGTCATTGTGCAAAGGGGCAGGCATGCAGGCAGGAGTGAAGGATCACGGCCATTCCTGCAACCTGAACTAGTATTTATTTCTAGTTTACTAATCCCCTTCGTCTACAGTGAGGTTTGTAAAATCAACGTTAGAAAGAAGAATGGGACAAAAGAATTGAAGACTAGATATCTTCATTGGATTCTGATTTGACACAAGCCCTAATTGTTGCCTGAATGTACTTCTTTTTTTTTTAAGCTTTAAAAAGTCTGGCTAAATATTTGTCCTCAAAATATAACATTGAATATCAGATTCTTAAGTTACTCTCAAAACTACTTGTTTTGTTGCTTGGTAAAATAATTACCCATCTCCCACCACAGTGGAAAATCACATATGATCATTGTGGAGATAGTGCTGTTATAGAAATGGAAAAATTTTCGTTTGGTATAAGGTTTACATAGCTAAAGCTCATTGATGTTGAACAAAACAGCCTCATTAGTTTGTAATCCATTCAAAATACAAAGCAGTAGGTGGGGGGGGGGGGGGGGGGGGGGCGGGGAGAAGCAGGCCAACTTTATTAAATAGAAAAAGAAAAACACAGTAGAAGAGAATCATTAATTTCTTGTTGAAGAGTAGAAGGCATTAACCAAGAATAATGAAAAAGGAAATCAGCAGCATCTTCCCTGGTGAAAACCATCCTTCTGCCACAGCTAACATTGGCCCACAGCTCAGAGCCTCTACCCCACCCAACACCACCCCAACCGACCACTGCACTCCCACTACTTCAAGGGATCCAGTATCCACACATGGTATGATTTTCTAAAACATCACAGGAAACCAGAAGTGTGGCACCATATTACTTCCTTACAGGGCTGTTTATATTTGGAGCACTTATTCAAGAGATAAAATATCCATCCCCTCACCCCCAATATCTTTGGTGTTAAAATAAGAAGAAAGGTTTTTGGAGGAGAGGGGACAATTATACATTACTGAACACATCTTGAAAGCATGGCCCATTGAGAGGACTACAAATATCTGAAGGAAAGCCAGATGCAATGATGAAATTACATCCTGAATCCCTGAACCTATTCGTACTTCCTATTCTTTCTTTTAATTAATTTAATAAACAATTGATTGAGCACTTAATATGAATAAGGCATTGGGCTCATTGTGGGGGAAGTGTAGAGATTAATAAGACATAGCTCTTTCTCTCAAGGAGATTATAATTGATCAGGGAAGAGAAGCACTTACTAACAGTAATACAAGGTTGAAATAAATACAATCAATCCTCATTATTCATTGATTCTATATTTGCTAATTTGCCTACCCGACAAAATTTATTTATAGCCCAGAAATGAATACATATAGTGTTTCTGCAGTCATTCAAGGACATGCACAGCAGCGGAAATTTTTGAGTGGCTTGGCAAGCACATTCCCAGCTGAAACTGAAAAGGTGACACTCTGCATTCTTGTTTCAGCTCTCAAGCTAAACAAATGTCCTTTTCCCAGTCTATTCAGTGTCATGTTTTTTGCATTTCTTGTGATTTTTGTTGATAATTTCACTGTTTAAAATAACCCCCAAGCACAGTACTGTCTAGTGTTCCTATGCACAATAAGGCTGCGATGTGCATGACAGAGAAAATACATGTGTTAGATAAATTGGTTATGCATGTCCCAAAGTATGGAACAGCATGAGCAAAATTGTAGATGTGGACAACCTTGCCACTTGTCCTGCTTAGAAGCACAAGTTCCAAGATGAGACCCTCTGAATCTGAATTACAGTTCTGCAACTTCTTGGATGCATGGTGTGATCCTGGGTAAGTTACTCAGTTTCCATTGAAGTGGGTTAACAATAGCATCTATCATGTAAGTTTGCCATGAAGATTGAAATCTGTGACATCTTAATACAGAGCTTTCACCAAGAGCCTGGTACTTGTTAAATGTTTAAAATAAGTCAGCTATCATTGTTATTATTACTTATATTCTAAGGTCAGTGGATATTTCCATTTGGCTCAGTCATAAGAGATATTAGGCAAAATTGTGAAAGTAGCCCTAGAAATACAGGTCAGAGTCAGGTCCCCACAGACCTTGGATTCTGGATGAAGAAACAGATTTTTCACACCATAGCACAGGGGAGCAAGAGTAGGTTTTTGAACAGTGGACAGACACAACCTGTTGTGCTCTAGCCTGAGCTGGCAGTGGGAGGGAAAATGGATGGGAAGGGGCACAGATGGGGACTGGGAGACCAAAGAGAAGATGGGCTGGAAGGAGGTGAGGGTTCCAGAATGAAATGGAGAAAACAGAGTTCATGAGATTTGGAAGAAATAAACTCAAAAGAGTCAAAAATTATGTACAGGACACTGGTAGTCTTTTTTTCTTTTCTTTTCTTTTCCTTTTTTTTGAGGAAGATTAGCCCTGAGCTAACTGCTGCCAATCCTCCTCTTTTTGCTGAGGAAGACTCACCCTGAGCTAACACCCATGCCCATCTTCCTCTGCTTTCTATGTGGGATGCCTACACACCATGGCTTGACAAGTAGTGCTATGTCTACACCGAGGATCCAAACCTGTGAACCCCCAGCCACGAAAGCGGAACATGTGTACTTAACTGCTGTACCACCGGGCCAGCCCCAGTGTGCTGGTAGTCTTTTGCTTCTTCATCTGGTGTTGTTTGTGAAAATTCAGGAAGCTATTGGCTTATCACAGTTTACTTTTCTGTATGTATGTTGACTGTGCTGAATTTGTTGAGAAGTGATTTAAAGCTTTCAGGCAGACTGAGGAGGATGAGCCATTTATATAAACAAGACAGGAAAGGAGCAGAGTTGGATGAGGAAGATGCTGAGTTCACTTTGGGGTCTTGGGAGCTTGAGAAGCTTCATAATAGGGATAATTTTGTTTGAAAGCCGGTAACTCCATGCTACCAACAGGCACCGTGTAAGATCTTCCATCTCAGAATCAAGAATCTGGAAGGAGGGCAATAATTCTTGTGGTCCTTAAGTGAAGCATAAAAAAAGGGAAAGAGGAAGGGAGGAAGGCTTTAGATAGTGAAATTTAGGGTATTCATAGACAATTAGGCCAACATTTTTGTCTTCTCACATACAAATAGCAGGCTCTTGGATACAGGCCTCTGTGCTCTGTATCCACATGGTTCCCAGTTTTTCCCACAAAACAGGAATGTGCCACAGCCTGACTCAAATGCTAATAGAACAATAAAAAGTTCTGCCAGTATCTTAGCTTTACTTAAAACAACAATTGTCCAATGGGGATAAACAGCTTTTGAATGAAGGTTTTAAATATCTTCATTCTTCCTTTGTTAATCCAATTCATTTCGCTTTGGGAAACAGGCTGGTTTGGGGGCTGGGGGTAAAACTGAAAATACGACATCTATTTCTCATATAAAAATAAGCTTCCTTTCTACTTTCCAGCACAAAAGTGAGTAATCAAAGATGGCAGCTGTATCTGGTGTCCTCCTCTGTGTGTGCTCATTAAATAGCAGGGGGAACACAGGGGCATTTATTTCAATAAAAACAATTAAGCATATACATTTTGTCTGCTCAGTGTTAATGAGTCCCTGTTGACAGGGCTGCACTCAGGGTATTTCTTGAGTTTCAAAGCAAGATTATTAAACAGAAATGACTGTCAGGTCTTATAATTTGGGGAACCATCAAAGAGACCAAACATAAAAGCACAGAAAGAAAAAAAAAATAGAGACTGATTACCTGCAGCACTTTTTGTTCCTATTGGAAAAATTACCTCTGAGGCCATAGTACGTATCTGCTCTCACCAAGCAGCTCCAAAATGGAAGGCCTGCCATGACACCTAAGCAGGACAGTGCCAATTTCTCTCTAAGTCTGGGAAACCACTTCTAAACCACCTTTAGGGTATCAGATCCAAAAGGAAGGGTTAATTAGGGGAAATGTATAACACAGAAGGAAAATCGTTGAGGACTCTGTTTCCAACACTGCTCTGTCTAAATCTGAAGGAGTTTGCACCTCCACCCAACTTCTTGCCAGACTGGTTGGGCATCTGTATTTGATTTTGATAATCTCTCTAAAAAGGTAGCCTGTGCCCTAAACATGAAAAATATTTAAATTACTGTATATTCTCAATGAGCCAGAACATACCTCAATCAAAATTATGTTTTCCAAAACCTGATTTCAAAAAAGAAGTAAAAAAGGAAGAAGAGGAGAGTGTCTGGGACTTCACTGAAAATACAGTGTCCAGAGTGTATCTTGAGGCCATTGATAGAAACCTGCCCTCAAGTACAGTGGCGGCCTTGTTAGCCCACCCAAACGCTGGCCCCAAGGCCACACATGTGCTTGAGTCAAAGGAAGATAGAATGAGGCCCAGCATGCTGAACTCACTTCAGGAGGAGGAGGACTGAAATGTTTTTTTAGAGTGTTGCCACAAGACAGAATCTAAGCCTTTTGATGAAGTTCGAGGAAATCAGGAAATTCACTTCAGGCACACAACACACTCCCCAAGGTTTGACGGTGTTTTGAAACCTAAAATTGTGCCTTGTTCACAATAAAGGTAAATCTGAATAAAAACTACACAGATAAGAAAAAAATGTAAATTAAGTATTCCAATTTGTATATAACAGAAATTATCATTTGATGAACAGGAAGCTAAAAATATCCTGTATTTTCTGTTTACCTTTTTGTGAATGGGGCACTCCCATGACAGCAGACTGGGGTCCAGTTTGTGTCTGTGGCCATGAAATTGATTGAATAAAGGGCTCTGAATGGGCATCAGGTGTCAACATGATTCATTCAATGTAATGGCCTTTAAGTCATTGACATTTGCTTGACGATTGACCCCAGCATGTAGATCTGGTTAATGCAGCATCCCTCAACCTCAGTGTTCTTTTTTTTGT
Organism: Equus quagga; assembly: GCF_021613505.1. Taxonomy (NCBI): domain Eukaryota; kingdom Metazoa; phylum Chordata; class Mammalia; order Perissodactyla; family Equidae; genus Equus; species Equus quagga. Next base: position 428,593 of record NW_025793725.1, on the reverse strand, counting down.
TTATAGTTTTTTAATTTTTTTGAGAAAGATTAGCCCTGAGCTAACATCTGCTGCCAATCCTCCTCTTTTTGCTGAGGAAGACTGGCCCTGAGCTCACATCCATGCTCATCTTCCTCTACTTTTTATGTGAGATGCCTACCACAGCATGGCGTGCCAAGTGGTGCCATGGCCACACCCGGGATCTGAACCAGCGAACCCCAGGCTGCCGAAGCGGAACATGCACACTTAACTGCTGCACCACCAGGCCAGCACCTCAACCTCAGTGTTCTTGACATTTGGGGCCACATCATTCTTTATTGCTGGATGCTGTCCTGTGAACTGTGGAATGTTTAGCAACAACCATGGCAAATATCCACTAGATACTGGAGTGCAACCCCACGCTTGCCGCGACGCACAAAAATGTCTCCAGAAATGTCACTTGGTTGTGCCAAGTGTTAGCAGAGAGGGAATGGGGACAAATGTCTCTCCCCAGTGAGAACCATTGAGCTAGAGATGGGGATGTAGCCTTGCCTCTTCAGATCTCATCTTTGAGCTCAGCCAGCCCTCCAAGGACTCATTCCAACTGCCCAAGAAACACAAGGCCTAACAGCTGCACTTCACACATGTACATCCAGTAGCCACTCTTCTCCACAATCTGGCTCCTGGACTCCTGCCTCCAAACCACTGGTTATGAAACCCGAGTCTGGGCCCCCTTATGAGAATTATCAGACCTCCCACTCAGCTCTTTCTTCCAGGTCCCTGGACCCCTGCACTGGGGTCCCCTAGAGGAAGACATTCTCACCAAACAGCCCAGAAACCTCAGAACCTCATCAACCACCCCATACTTCACCACCCTATACTCCACACACAGTCAAGGCAAGGGCATGCAATGCCCTTGAGGGCATCTAGCCTCTCTTCAGTAGCCTATGGATAACTTAGCAAAGGAATCTGCAATTTAGCAAATGGACCTGCCATATTTAGCTTCACAGTCTGTCTCATCCACTGCCTTGAGTAACTCTCTATATTTCTCTTGAGGAATAAATGATTAAGGGTTCAGGCTTGTCATAAGAAGTCAGCAACCAATCCATGTTTACTCAACCAGAAGCAAGGTCAGTGAAGACCTGGCAATATGGGAAGTATTCAGTGTTTGTTCATTCAGTCACCAACTGGAACAAGACTCCTAACAGTCCATTATTGTGTTTTCTACACCTAGAAGAGTGTCTGAAGTATAGTTGATGATGTGGATTAAGGCTGCCCCAACTAGAGAAGCCCAAGTGACCTGGCCTACATGCCAAACTATATGACCCAGTGGACTTTTTTTTTATGGTATGAATTAGGACCGCCCCAGGGAGAGAAGCCCGGGGCATCCTCACCTACATGCCGATCGATATGGCCAGATTCGTATCTAAAGTTATATGACCGCACAATAACCAGACCCCATCTGCACTGAAATAATTTAATGACTTTTTACATCATCTTTTCTTTTCTCCAGTAAAAATAAGTCACGTACCCATGCCTTATAAAATTAGCCCTAACCCTCAACTTGGGGCAGCAGCAGGAGCTCAGACCACCCGTGGGTCCTGTCCCCATGCCAGCGGGGGCAGCAGCAGCTGCTCTGCCTGCCCATGGGTCCTGTCCCCATGCTATTCCACACTATTCTCTAAATAAAAGAGCACTACTGCCAGATCTTGAGAGTCTAAGAAATCTTTCTTTCGACTCCTCAGCTCACCGACCCCGCATCATTTCTGGTGGCCCGTACGGGGAATTGTTTCATCGGCTTGTGAGCTCGAGTTCTGGTAAGTGCCCTTTGCTTCCTTGTGCCTTTCTCTTTTTCAAGGATGGATCTAAATTCACTTCTCCATCGGGAACTTTCTTGGATGGCTGTATGAATCCACGTTTGCTGCCCATGGCTACTCTATGGGGCAAACTGTGGCATTCAGCTTTAAGAGAATCAGTACCTTAAGCCTCAGGGTGATGAAGAATGAATTAATCCATTCCTTCCTGACTCTATCTCTAATAGACAAATTTTACATGGGCACAGGTCGGCCACTTAAATCATTAGGACGGTCGCCAATCTCCAAGACTCCCATGGAAGGTTTCTTTTCCTAAGGCTGGATTGGGGTCCCTCCCTCTGGCACCTGACCACGCTCTGAACTGCGAGGAAAGTCCCACTTGGGACTCCAGTTCAAGGAAAGTACCAAACTCTAACCTTTGGTTGAGTATGGGAACCCCTTCTTGGGAGAATGGCTCCAGGACGCAATTGGGTAGAATGTCCCCCAGACTGGCAGAAAATTCCTCACTGTTTTTCTCTATCATTTATCCTGGGGACCATTCACCAGGCACCTATTCCTGCCAGGCAGAATAGGGACGATGTTCAAGGGATGCCCCCATCATCCCTTGCTACAGGAATCCCAATGGGGGGATTTTCAAGGTAATGGCTCCTTTTCTTTCTCCATTTCTCTCGGGGACCATTCACCAGGCCTATGCTGCCAGGCAGAATAGGCACCAGGCACCTGTTACTGCCAGGCATAACAGGGAAGGTATACAAGGGATGCAATGCCAGGGGACGCCCCCATCACCCCTTGCTATAGGAACCCCACAGTAGGAACAACGGGTAGGACGCTGCCCTAGGTTCAGGGGGAATTTTTCATGGTAATGGACCCGTTTCTTTTGTCTCTCTTGGAGTTACAATGGCCATTTTCATCTCCTTTTGAGCTCTGCGACTGGGAAGCAAAGAAATCTTTAAAGAGTAAAAGGCTCCACCCCTGGGAGCTCCAACTTTGGGTTTCTGGGCCTGATCACCCCAGCAACCCTAAGTGGGGGTGCCCTCCCTTGACAGTTGACTCATTGAGTATTTTAGTCACCTACTGAGTCGGTTATGAGGGTAGGAGACCTGTGATTTATTCTGTGAACTGTCGTGCTAGCGTAGTGTGCCCCAGCACGGGAACTGTTGTGTGACTCTTATCTTGATAACCCTCTGGAAGAGGCCATGAGGGTGAGGTCTGATCTCTTCTTTTCCTTTCTTTGTCTGTTTTGCTCATCATCTCTTCTGTTGTCACCAGTTGAGGTTAAGTTCAGGCTGGACCTGAGCAGAACCTTGACCTTCTGTAAAATTGAAAAAATAAGCCTTTTGCCAGGGATTTAACTCTCAACCCTTGCTCTGGGAGCCCCTGCCTCCAGCCAGTTCCAGGCCTTTGCCTCCTGCTTCGCTACCTCAACTTTGCTGGCTCAGAGATAAAGTGAGTGGGACTTGGCTAAATCTTATAACTATGTCAACACCCGCAATCAGCCTCTGCACACCCGCAATCGGCCTCTGCACCCTTTCTCCAGCTGCTGTCAGTCAGACACTGGCTTTACCGCCATGGGGAAGGCTCTTAAGCATCCCCAGAGACCCACCCTGTGGATGTGTTCTAACTCCATCTGGGAGAAAATTTGAGGGGTTTCTCTGTGCCTTTGTGATGCAGTTGGACAGGTAGATCAACCTGGAATGTAATTTGAGTTACAATCCAGTTTCTGGGAAATCAAGAGCAACTGTCCTTAGAAAATCCTTGCAAGACTGGAAATACTGCTCTAGAGCAGTTCAGATTCCACCGAGTGCCATTATCTAGAAAAGGATTATCATCTCCCCTCTCCAGGAACTACTATCTAGCCCATCACTAATTCCTAAGACTGAAGGAAAAAAAAAAAAAAAAGAAAGAAAGAAAGAGGAGGGGAGAGGAAAAACAGCCATAAGTGTGCCCTTGCCAAAAATCTAGCATCTTGAGTGTCTCCTCCACAAATATTGGTTAAAAAAAACAATAGCTGTGCAGTCTCTGTGTACGTATGTCTTATGTATGTTATATGTGTGATATTTTTACCTCTGGATGGTATGGCCAAAATTAAGAGCTCGGTTTAATTGGCTTAAAGTAAGCGCTTACATAAATTCTAAATGTAGTAGAAACTAATCCAATGTCTTTCAAGTTAACTTGATGTGAATTAACCTTTGGTAAATGAAACCTTGTTTAAGTTTGTTGGTTTGATTGAAAATAGTCTTCTTGTCAGAGTTGTCAGTATTTGCATATGATGCAGGCATGCAGCCTGGGTTTACTAGTCAAATAAGTTCACATTGTCTGTTAAATTCATCAGCAAAATAACAGCTTTAAATGACCAGTTTTGTCTAATGTCTCGTGAAGTTTTTGTGGGTACAATAACTGTTTTATGGTCTGTATACTTGAAAAAAAAAAAAAGCTCCCAAATTCTTTTTGATAACAATCTTGAGTTTTGCCAAGTTAAATGATAAAAATCTGAGCAACTGGGTCATTTTTGGATTGGATAGAACACAAACCTTATTGCTAAACGTATCTATCTACTTTTGGCTTCTTATTGCAGAGGGGCTAAAAGTCTTCAGCTGTTTTATTGTGAAGTGGCATGTTTCTAGAAATTATGAAGTGTTTAGAATGCTGATATAAAAGACTGTTCGTAATTGCTTACCTTTTTAGTGTTTACTATTGTCTGTTAAGGGTTAAAAGTTCTTATTAATCTATATAGTTAAAGCTCCTGGAAATTAATAAGGAGAACAGCTCTTTATTCAAGGAAAGTTAAAATTTATGTTTTCAGTAAAGAAGGTATAAAGAATGGAAGTATTTTTGTTTGATGGGTTAAGAAAGATAAGTTTGTCCTAAAGTACTAGAAAGGAAAAAAGACAGACTTTGGGACAAATTCTGAAGGCAAAAAGAAAGTTGTAGAAGGTTTGTGAAGGAGAAATTCTGAAAGGAGTTTTATGCCTGGTCAAGTAGACTAAGATTAGAGTAAATCCAATTAAGTAAATGAGTTTTAATGTTAAAAATAAGCTGGTGCAGAAATTAAAATTTTGTTTTCTCTCAAAGGATAATTTTCTTGAACTTTTGGCCTGCTCTAACTCTACCTAAAAGACAGAAAATCTATGTTTTGTTAAAATAATTTCCTATATTCAGAAAGAAAGAGGTCTCTTCTAAAATTTTTTGATGGTGTTGTTTGCTCTTGACTGTCTCTGTTGTCACTTTGAATGGATGCCTGAGCATTGTTTAACAGTGAGCATTGTTTCCTATTTGAACAAGCATTTTAAAAACTTTTGATATTTTTGAAAAGCTTCTCCCTCAAAAATATTCAAATCCTGAATGAAGGCTTTCTTTTCACCTGCTAGATGAAAGAAGAATTTCTCTGGGGATTTTCAGAAGGCCCCTGAGACTTCTCAAAGAAATTTGCTCTCTTCCTATAAGGAGGAAAATACTAAATTAATTAGGTTTATTTGTTTTATTAAATTACATGGGAAGCATTGTCAAATAAGCGATGATAAACTTTCTTATGTGGTATTACGTGGGTGAATGTTATTAATATATGTGTCTTACCATTATATAGCATTCCTAAAATTCTAATCTGTTCTGGTTATCAGTCATAATTCCAGTTATTATCTTAAAGTGTTACATGTCACAGAAATAGCCAAGTTTCTTTGTCAATTGCCCTTTTGAGTCTTTTGTCCATTTGCAGATAGTTGCTGTTTTACTCTGATGCTTTTTGCTTTTGCAAATATGTTTCATCTCCAGAGAAATTCCTGGAAAGGATTCTGACACAAGGGTTCTAAACTACAGGTTTCTGATAAACTTTCAGATTGTAAAACTGAACTGGGTAAGAAATTACAGAATTCTAACAGAAACTAAGCTCATAGATCTGCTAACAGAAGATTAAGCTCAAGAACTGATTATACAGGACAGTGTGAACTGATGAGGATGATTGTAATTTTTTATGACTTCTGTTTGAAATATTGCTGAGTTTTGATGTTTTGGTTTGTTTTCTCATGTTTAAGGAAATCTTTCTTTTCTCTTATGCTAACTATGACTTACAGCAATTTAGTGAAATACATCTTTATGAGCAAAACTGAAACATTTGTCTTTTTCTCCCGACCTGATCCCTCCAGAATTTGGAAACTCTTTGTGAGAACGGTTATTTCGTGGCAATATAGTTATTTGCATAGTTCAATAAGAATTTGGTCTCCTTATAACAGGCCACATTGGTTATCTTACTAAGGCTTTGACTGGAATGTCATATTTGAGAGAAACATACAGGCTCAGATACGACTACACAGTTTTCAGGAACAAAGATTGGACTTTTTGGAACTAAAGCCACTTGGAAATATGGGCCTGGTACCTTGTTTACAGAGATTCTGGCAATCTTACCCGGTAAGTAAGGAGCTTGCTTGTCCGGCAGGTGCAAGGAACCTCAAAATGTTTTGGGGGACCTTGAGAAGAGAGGAGTCCACCCAAATCTGGAGGTACTGCAGGCAAAATCTGATGGCAAGTCCTTGGCTTGGCTTTTCTGGCCTCCAGAGGCCTTTACAGTTCAATCTGAGATTCCTCATAAACAAAAAAATTCCAGCAAAGCAGATTTTAAAAAGCCTGTATAATCAATTGGTATTCTTGCTGCACTTATGTAAATAATTGGCAGACCAGTTAATCTTAATTTGGCTATCTTTTATAAAAATGAGGGTGATTTTAGAGAGAAAAAATTATGTTTCAGTAGAAGGTATAGTACACATTCATGGATATTAGATTCTAGCTCTTCTCTTCTGCAAGATTCATCTGTTACGAACCATAATGTTTCCTTGTGGCCATCCATCTCTGATCCCTGGGTGTTCCCTGGCCACAAGCAAACCTTTTCTTTCAACACTACTGCCCAAATACTAACTAGATTTGCCTTGTCACAGGTGGATCATAAACAACAAGTTCCAAAGGTAAAGTCCCCAACTTATCGATACACACAGGATGGACTATATCAAACTTGGGACGAATATATTTGGCTCACTCCTAATAGTGATCAACTCAGTAAAAGGCCACTCTATGTTGGGAACAAACCAATCACACCTGTGAGACGTGGCCTAATAGCACCCGACCTATGGGACAAATTCCCCGTCATATGTGTTCTCATATCATAACCTTAAAAAATACTGATTGGTTTGGGACTGACTGGGATAGACGGTCCGGCATACGTTGGTTAGCCCCTAATGGCACTCAGTGGCTATGTGGCTCCAACTTATGGCCTTGGCTGCCACCTGGATGGATTGGACGATGCACTCTAGTCTTTGTCTGGATGCAAGGTAGAACTACATTTACTATATCTCCTCCTGCTAACCTACCCAACCTGCAACAACACTGGACACGCTCTGTCTTCCACTGGTATGACCACTTTGCCTCAATTTTCCTTCCCCAGTTAGGAATCGAAAGTGTCATCTGGCCCATGGAAGCTCTAAACAAATTTACTATGAAAGCATTAAAATGATACACAACATGGCCTTTTGCTGCTTGATTTAGAAGTGTCCCAAATGCGTAAGGCAGTCCTCCAAAACAGAATGGCACTGGATGTCTTGACAGCAGCACAGGGGGGCACTCGTGGCATTATAAAAACTGAATGTTGTGTTTATATTCCTGACTACCATCAAAATATCTCTGGCTTCCTATGTGATATGAACCACCAAATTAAGTTCATGTCTGACCCTACCCTATCTCTAAATGATTGGTTTAACTCCTGGTCAGGACCAGGTTTCTAGACTACTATCAAAACCTTATTCATTGGGTTAATCATATTGCTAGTATTTCCTATTATAATTTGTTGTCTGTTTCATTGTTTGTCTTCCGCATGTGAACAAAGTTTCACCTCCTGGACCACCTCTCATCAAATGATTCTCTTGTCTCCAGAGGATCTGTACACCTTGTCAGGCTTGGACTCCATGGGTGCAGCCTTCCGGTCCACTGAACTTCCTACCTATACCTATGGCCCCATTTAGGGACAGCTCTACGATCTTGTACAGCTGGAAGTAGTTACAGAAGACTGACCATCGTCCATATCCCCAAAAGATTTCGGGGCCAAATGGGTTCGGGGGGGGGGGGTTATGATATGGATTAAGGCTGCCCCAGCTAGAGAAGCCCAAGGTGACCTGGCCTACATGCCAAACTATACGACCCAGTGGACTTTTTTTATGGTATGAATTAGGACTGCCCCGGGGAGAGAAGCCCAGGGCATCCACACCTACATGCCAATCTATATGGCCAGATTCATATCTAAAGTTATATGACCGCACAATAACCAGACCCCATCTGCATTGAAATAATTTAATGACTTTTTACATCATCTTTTCTTTTCTCCAGTAAAAATAAGTCACGTACCCATGCCTTATAAAATTAGCCCTAACCCTCAACTCGGGGCAGCAGCAGGAGCTCTGCCTGCCCATGGGTCCTGTCCCCATGCCAGTGCGGGCAGCAGAAGCAGCAGCAGCAGAAGCTCTGACTGCCCGTGTGTCCTGTCCCCATGCTATTCTACACTATTCTCTAAATAAAAGAGCACTATGCCAGATCTTGAGAGTCTAAGAAATCTTTCTTTCGACTCCTCGGCTCACCGACCCCGCATCAATTCTCCCAGCCCTTTCCTTTACAGCTGAGATTGTCAGCTGTGCTGATTTTGCTCTGCAGGGAACATTCGGCCACGTCTGGGGACACTTTTGGTTGCCACACTTGGGAAAGGAGAGGTGCTGCTGGCCTCGAGGGGATAGACCGCATGTTTGCAGCTAAACATCCGACAGTGCACAGCACAGCCCCCACCGCAGAGGATCATCCAGCCCCAAATGTCACTAGTGCTGAGATGGAAAAACTGAGTTGCCACCATTGATGGGCAAGGATCGAAGATCAAAGACGCCAAAGAAAGTGATGGAAACCAAGCACATCAGCTCTCATAGTCAGGTTCTTTGGTTTATTTGATGTTTTTTGTGGAGGGAAAAAAAGGGAAAAGAAAAACCACCATTATTTTTCAGGTTAAAAAAAATTACTGAGATGAAAACCACATGATGCTAGAGTGATCTGGTTTAGCTGCCCACAGAATAACTGTAAGTGAAAAGGATGCAGAAAGCTGCAGGCCAGTTTCAGAACCCTCATAAAGTTGTCTCATGGGGAAGTGGTTCTTGATAACCCCCCAGCTGCTTTCCCACACTTCCTGGGGCTCCACACACTTCACTGGCCTGGTTTTAGGTCTGCAGGGCAGCTATAAGGCTGAACCTCTCTGAGGTAGGGTAGACAGGTTTAGGCTCCAGGATTGGCCACCCAAGTGGATGCTGTGAATTCTCCTTCTAGGAGGTTCTACAGGAAGAAGAGATGTCATCAGTGGGGTCGCTAGGCAGCAGGACTGCCTGAAGATAGAGCACAGCTGGGCCAGCTCTTGTTTGAGGTTCCAACTGTAGGGGAGGAAGACAATTCCTCTACCCTCTAGGTCCTTCTGGGTAATCTGGAGAATTAAATTGACGTAAGATAGAATAAAAGGAGAAAATCAAACACATTTAATAACATGTATGCAAGGGAGAAACCCAGGAAAATTGAGTAACTCACCAAAGGGGCAGAAGATACCACCTTAAATACCATCTTCAGCTAGGGACAAAAGAGCATATTAGGGGTAGTGGTTTGGGACTTCAAAGGGGAGAAGGGCAATTTATATGGAGATGGGAAAGCAAATCTTTGATAAATTAGTGTTTCCTGGGCCAAATGTGACCCAAGAGACAGAACTTTGATAAAAATGGGTTTGCTGGTACCTTCCTGTCTACCACGCCTAGATTTACCTATGGTGTTAGCTCCTTCCTGGGACAGGCCCTTCTATCTTAAATTCCTTTAGGAAATTTGGGGGAAGGTCAAAGTTTCTTTCAGAATTTTTTTTTCCTGCTTTATCTCCCCAAGCCCCCCAGTGCACAGTTGTATATCTTAGTTGCAGGTCCTTCTAGTTGTGGCATGTGTGACGCCGCCTCAACGTGGCCTGAGGAGTGGTGCCATGTCTGTGCCCAGGATCTGAACTGGCAAAATCCTGGGCGGGTGCAGCGGAGCACAAAAACTTAACCACTCAGCCATGGTGATGGCCCCTTTCAGAATTTTTTGTCCCTAAAAATAATCAAGCCAAAGAGACATATTTGGGGATGGCAAATTCTGATCCTCCACACAACCAAGAGACCTTGTTTCTCTAAATGGCTTCAGAGATCCCTGCAATGCATGACTCAGGGAAGGGCAACAGAGCAGCTTGGATTCATTCTCAGGAATGCTCTTGCCTCCAGCTTTCCCCTCACCATCTTGAACTGATCAGTGTGTCTGTGTCCTTTCCAGCTGCAAGCCCAGTCTCAGAAGCAGAACAGCAATGGTGTGCTTCTAATGAAAAGGAAGCACAAGGATCTTCTTGGCCTCAGCTGGTGAAATCAGGTCCTGCTGAGTCCAAAGAGGGAGGATGTGGATGTCCAAGTCTGAGTGATGCACGGAGGCACAGAAGAGACTTAGGTGATGTGGACTAGGCGAGCCAAGGAGTTGAAAGAAAGATTTCTTAGACTCTCAAGGTCTGGTAGTAATGCTCCTTTATTCAGCCAATAGCATGGTAACAGGACCCATGGGGATGAGGCAAAGGAAAGATTACATAAAAAAGTCGTTTGGGGTTGGCATGGTGGCACCGGGGTTATGTTCGCCTGTTCCGCTTAGGTTGCCCGGGGTTCGCAAGTTCAGAGCCTGGGTGGAGACATGGCACTGCTTAGCAAGCCATACTGTGGTAGGTGTTCCACTTATAAACTAGAGGAAGATGGGCATAGATGTCAGCTCAGGGCCAGTCTTCCTCAGCAAAAAGAGGAGGATTGGAGGCAAATGTTAACTCAGGGCTAATCTTCCTCAAAACAAAAGAATCAGATTGGATCAGGTCAGGACGTCCTATGCTTCCTGGAGGATGATAGAGGTTGGTAAGTAGGGCAGGACGCCTTGGGCTTCTCTCCCTGGGGCAGCCTTGATCATCATCACAGGGAGACACATACACACACACGAGTTAGGGAGATTCATGGGCAGAAGATGGCTGAGGTCTCTTTCTGGTGGGAGACAGGAAATAAAAGCAATTCCATAGTCAGGAAAAACAATTTCCTCTATCAGTCTTTAAATTTCCTGGCCTTCCTTTGTTATCTGTTTTCTTTATGAACACAAAAATCTTAAATTTCTATACAACAGGATTGATGTAAGTGTATAAAGAGGCATATAAAGAATCATTAATTTCATCGTGTCCTTTCCTTTTATTGTGACAGAAGCAACAAGCCTTTTGTCAGACACCCAGAAGTGCAAAGGCTACCCAGACACTCATTCATTCCAAGTTTACATGCTCCAGTACTTGTAGCCACAGCTGCTTTGTGGGCAGGCTTTTGCATAGCTTAATAATACTCTGCACAAAACAGTACTACATAAAGTCCAAGATTGGTCTCTTCTTTTCTGGATGGTAGTTCAGTTATTGTAATTTTAAAATAATCCTATAATAGAAACAAATTAATTTTCAGTGATTTTACTGCAACTATATACTGATGATTTTGACCTCTCATATACCTCTTCTCCGCCTCCACTTTTTTACTTCAATAAAATCAAACATTCATCGAGGTTCTACTGCATGCCTAGCACTGTGCTAGGCTGTTGTGGTTGGAGTTTGGCAAGAAGTTGAATAAAACAGACTTCCAACTGCCCTTCAAGAGTTTTTTTCCCTGTTTTCTCTGCTACATTCCAATGGAATCTATGAATTGTTTCATTGAACAAATAAGCCAAGTGGCTACTATGAGCAGAAACATAGTAAAACCCATCTTAGAAGATGAAAACAGATGAAGAAACATGGGTATTCGGAAATAAGAGGGGAAGCACAAGATGAAACCAGGGGAACTGTCAGCACACACAATTATCCTATATACTTTATCTGCTTGTTGTCAGAGAACCCTATCTTTGGCTCCAAACTTCTCAGCATCCAAAGTAAGGGAGAACACAATCACCCATATATCTGTAGGGGAGGAAGACATTTCCTATACCCTCTCTGGATTCTTCTGGCTGGAGAACAAATTAAGTTCACATGAGACAGAATGACAGGAGGAAATTAAACAAAGCTTTATAACATGCATACATGGGAGAGGCTCAGGCAACCTGAGCAACTCAACAAAATGGCTGAAGCCACCACCTTAAATATCATCTTCAGCTAAAGACAAAGGAGGATGTTGGGGGTGGGGAGAGTCAGTTATAGGAGGTTACCAAACAAGTACAGTAAACAAGATGCAGATTTAAGTCCTTGCCTTTGGCATTGATTAGGATTTTCTAGAGATAAGGTCATGCCCCTCCTTCCTGGTACAGAGAGGGAGACACATTTACAGATGGAGATTTCCTTTACAAATGTAAACCCTCTTAACAAAGGGTAAGTAAATTTTACATTTCAGAGTGTTTTTCCTGTCTGCAGTTTAAGTAACCAGCCCAAAATAATCCTCATGCCAAAGAAATATATCTTGGGGTGACCAATTCCAGTCCCCCACAGTCCTGCCTTTGAAACTCTTAAGTTTCACAGTCCTTTGTAACTTCAAGAAGTTTCATAGTCCAGAAGCTGAGTGGTAGATTGTTTCCTCTTACTGAACACATTTCTTAGTCCTTGTAATAGACCAGTTCAGTTAAATTCATTTTAGAAGGTGGTGATGCAGCTTGGCTCCCAAGGTTAGGCCTATATTTTGGAAGCAAGCAATCAGGTATTTAATAAGTATTTCTATGGAAATAAAAGGAAAAACAAGGTTAATGGTTGGAGCAAATGATAAACTAGTTCCTGAATTCATGGGACAGCCAGTCAAGAAGATTTCCAGATGTCAGAGTCAGAGCATCTTTTGCAGCTTGTGATGTCTCTGATGGTGTCATCAGGCATTCAAGTATCTGAGTGGCTTACAGTTTATACAGCAACAGACAGGAATCTCTCTTAAGTTGTTCAGCTTTACTTAGCAAGTCTTCAGGAAAAAGGTCAGGTTCAGTTTTCAATGACTCAAAATGAGAATGAGGGAAAAAATTGAAAACATTAGTTTGGAGATTTGTAACCAGATATTTCAGGAGAAGAATTCAGGGTCCAGTCCAGTTCACAGATAGAAAAAAAAGCTCAAAGACAATTAACAGAACTAGGATATAATATCCAAATATGTATTATAGTTTTTTTACTGAAACATAATTTTTCTCTCTAAAATCACCCTCATATTTACCAAAGATAGCCAAGTTAAGACTAATTGGTTTGCAATATAAGTTTAGTTTCAATAAACTTGGCCCAATTATTCACATAAGTGCAGCAAGAATAGAAATTGATCATATGGGCTTTTAAATCTGACTAGCTGGAATTTTTTATGAGGAATCTCAGATTGAACTTTAAAGACCTCTTGAGGCCTGGAAAGCCAAGCCAAGGATTTGTGCCATCAGGGCTTGCCTGCAATACCTTAGATTTGGGTGAATTTCTCTCTTCTCTTGAGATTCTCCCAAATATTTCGAGGTTCCTTGCGCCTGCCAGATAAGCAAGCTTCCTTACTTACCAGGTAAGATTGCTGGAATCTCTCTGTAAACAAGGTACCAGGCCTGTATTTCCAAGTGGCTTTATTTCCAGAAAGTCAACCTTATTCTTCAAAGGCAGTATTGTCATATCCAAGTCTGTATGTTTCTCCCAAATATGACATTCCAGTCAAAGCTTTGGTAAGATAACCAATGTTTCCTGTTATAAGAAGAACAGATTCTTATTGAACTTATGCAAATAACCATATCACCATGAAATAACCATGCCCACTAAGTTTCCAATTTCTGGAGGGATGAGATAGGGAGAAAAAGATGAATGTTTCAGTTCTGCTCATAAAGGTATAATTTCAATGAATTGCTGTAAGACATAGTTAGCATAAGAGAAAAAGATTGCCGTAAATCTGAGAAAACAAAGCAAAACATCAAAAAATCAACAATATTTCAAATAAAAGTTATAAAATTTATAACCATCCTCATCAGTTCATTCAGTCCTATATAATTGGTTCTTGATCTTAATCTTCTGTTAGCAATTTTATGAGGTCATCAGTTTCTCCATCAGAATTCTGTAATTTCTTACCCAGCTCAGTTTTATGATCTGAAAGTTTATCAGGAATGTGTATTCCAGAGTAAGTGTCAGAGTCCCTGCCATGAGTTTATTTGAAGAGGAAACATACTTGCAAAAGCAAAAAGCATCAAACTAAAACAACTGACTGTAAACAACAAAAGACTTAAAAATGACAATTGATTTGGTTATTTCTGTGAAATATTTCTGAAATAACTTGGTCATTTCTAAAATAACTTCATTATTTCTGTGATATACAACACCTTAAAATAATAACCAGAATTATGTCCAATAAGCAGGATAGATCAGAATTTTGGGAATGTTATATAATTTCAAGACATTTATATCAATAACATTCACCCACATAATGCCACCTAAGAAAGTTTATCATCACTATCTGACAATTCTTCCAATGTAATTTAACAGACAAAATAAGCCTAATTAGTTTAGAATTTTCCTCCTTATAGGAAGAGAGAGCAAATTTCTCTGTGAAGTCCCAGGGGCCCCAAGAAAATCCCCAGAGAAATCCTCTTCCTTCATCCAGGTCAAAAGAAAGCCTTTATACAGCACTTGAACATTTTTGAGAGAGAAGCTTGCCAAAAATATCAAAAGGTTTTAAAACATTTGTTGAGATAGGAAACAATGCTCCCTGTGAAACAATGCTCAGGTATATACTCAAAATGACAACAGAAGCAGTCAAGTAAAAAAACAGTTAAAACAGTCCAAATCTTAAGAGACCTCTTTCTTTCTGAACATAAGAAATTATTTTAACAAACCAGATTCTGTCTTTTAGGTAGACTTAGAGTAGGCCAAAAGTTCCGGAAAATTATCCTTTTGAGAGAGAAAATCAAATTTTAATTTTTGCACCCACTCATTTTTTAACATTAAAACTCATTTACTTAATTTGATTTACTTTACTTTTAGCCAACTTCACCAGGCATAAAACTCCTTTCAGAATTTCTCTTTCACAAACCTTCTACAACTTTTTTTTTACATTGAAAATTTGTCCCATGCTTTCTGTCTTCCTTTCTAGTACTTTAGGACAAATTTATCTTTCTTAACCCAACAAACAAAAATACTTCTATTCTTTATACCCTCTTTACTTAAAACATATATTTTACTTTCCTTGAATACAAGACTGTTTCCCTTATTAATTTCCAGTAGCTTTAATACATGTTGTTTAGAATTTTAACCCTTATAGACCCTAGTAAAAACTGAAAACTAAGCACTTATTAACTGTCTTTTATATCAGCATTCTAAACACTTTCATAATTTCTAGAAACACGCCACTTCACAATAAAACACAAGGCATGCTTTTTAATAGACCCAAACGCTTTTAGCATCTTTGCAATAAGAAGCCAAAGGTAGATAAACTTACATTTAATAATTAATGTCCAATATCTTATTTGGAAATGATCTAGATACTCAACAAATTTTATCATTTATATTAACCTAGCAAAACTTCAAAGTTTCAAGTTACCAAAAAGATTTTCGAAGTTATTTTAAATATATGTCATAAAAAGTAATTATTTTAAAAGTTTGCCCAACACTGCTATCTTTTTCACAGTTATTTAGTTTACTTGTTGTCAGTACTTATTTAGATTGCCTATAAAACTTCATGAGACATTACACAAAATTAGCTATCATTCTAAGTTATTATTTTGCTGAGAAATTTCTAACAGACAACGTGAGCTTACTGATTAGTAAATCCAGGCTGCATGTTTGCATCATATTCAAATACTGACAACTCTTGAGGACATGCCTTTTCAATCAAACCAACAAACTTAAACTTTCATTAACCAAAGATTAATATATATTATCTTAACTTAAAAGACACTGGGTTAATTTCTATTACATTTAGAATTTATGTGAGTGCTTACTATTAAACAGAGGTCTTACTTTTGGCCATACCATCTGGAGGTAAAGTCACACATATATAACATACATATAGACACACAAAGAATCCACAGCTACTGTTTTAAAAATCACTGCCCTGAATCAGGTACAATAATACAAAGCTCCCTAGTTACGAATACAAATTTTGTTTTGAGCCTTTTTACTAATATTTGTGGAGAAGACACTCAAGAGGCTAGATTTTTTCTTTGGCAAGGGCATGCTTATGTCCTTTTCCTTTTTTTTTTTTTTTTCCTTCAGTGATGGGAATTAACTTCATCACAACAGCACAAAGAAACCATTCAATTTTTTTTTTCAGTTGGAGCTTCTGGAGCATAAACCAACCAAGTGAAAGCTTTTAGAATTAGTTAAAATTCACCCAAGGGGTGAATCTCCCAGGATGATTGAGGCATTCCCCATGGCGGGAAAGCTGATGTCTGAATGATAGCGGCCAGAGAAAGGGTGCAGACCCTGTCTGCGGGCATCAACATAGTTATAAGATCTAGTTAAGTGTCACTTAGCCCGGGCACTTAGTCCCTGAGCCAGCACAAGGTGAGGCAGGGAAGCAAGAGTCAAAGGCCTGGAGCTGACTGGGGGCTGGGGCTCCCTGTGCCGGGGGTTGAGAGTTAAGTACAGAAGGTCCAGGTTCTGGTCAGGTCCAGTCTGAACTTAACCTCAACTTGATGAAAAGAGTGGAGGTGACAAACAAGACAGACAAAGCAGGGAAAAGAAGGGATCAGACCTCACTCTCATGGCTTCTTCCTAAGGGTTATCAAGATAAGGGTCACACAACAGCCCCAGTGCTGGGGCACACAACACTAGCAGGACAGTTCACAGAATAAATCACAGGTCTCTTATCCTTATAACTGGCTCAGTAGGCACCTAAAATACTTAATCAGTGAACTGTCAGAGAAGGCACCCCACTTGGTCATCAGGTCATCAGGCCCAGAAACCAGAGTTGGGGCTACCAGGGATGGAGCCTTTGACTCTTTAAAGATTTCTTTGTTTCTCTATAGCAAAGCTTAAAAGGAGCCCAAAATGGCTGTAACTTTAAACGAGGAAAGAAAGGGCCCCATTACCTTGAAAATCCCCCCTGAACCTAGAGCAGCATCCTATCAATTCTCCCTGTGGGGTTCCTATTGCAAGGGGTGATGGGGGCGTCCCCCTGCATTGCATCCATTGTATATCTTCCCTATTATGCCTGGGAGTAATAATTGCCAGGTGAATTGTCCCAATGATGAAAGAATAGAGAAAAACAGTGAAGAATTTTCCACTAGTTTGGGGGACATTCTACTCAATAGCCTCCTGGAGCCATTCTCCCAAGAAGGGATTCCCATACACCACCAAAGGTTAGAGTTTGGTACTTTCCTTGAACTGGAGTCCTGGTAGGGACTTTCCCACAGTTCAGGGTGTGGTCAGGAGCCATAGGGAGGGATGCCAATCCAGCCTTAGGAAAAGAAACCTGCCACGGGAGTCTTGGAGATTGGCAACCATCCTAATGACTTAAGTTGTCAACCCACACCCATGTGTAATTTATATATTAGAGATAGGATTAGAAAGGAATGGATTAATTCATCCTCCATCACCCTGAGGCTTAAGGTACTGATTCTCTTCATGCTGAATGCCTCGGTTTGCCCCATAGAGTAGCCATGGGCAGCAAACGTGGATTTATATAGCTGTCCGAGATGTATCCTGATGGAGAAGTGAATTTAGATCCATCCTTGAAAAGAGAAAGGCACAAGGAAGACTATAACTTCAGCTCACAAGCTGGTGAAGCAAGTGGGCTTGGCGAGCCAAGGAATCAAAAGAAAGATTTCTTGGACTCTCAAGGTCTGGAAGTAGTGCTCCTTTATTCAGAGAATAGGATGGGGACAGGGCCCACAGGCAAAGAAGAGCTGCAGTATGGGGAGAGGACCCATGGGCAGGACTCTATAGGTCTTGGTCTTCTACTATTGGAGAGGGAAGTATTCCCAGCCAGACATTTTAAAATATACTCAGGCAAAGTTGATATAACCTCTTTATATGAAGAAAATCAGCTCAAGCATTCCAACCTTTGTAATCTTATCAACACTTGGGACTTTTATATTTCCTCAGTTCAATTGTAACCTGAGTCAGGGTCTTAAAGCTAGTCAATTTTTTTGCATAGGTTTCCTTTTTAATTTGGTCTTTTCATAGGTACCAATAAAAATTATTATGATAGCTCTCACATTTTTTCCCCCAATTTAGAAGTTTTTCAAATTTAAGTGATCCATTGTCTGGCCACATTGATGAGTAGGATCTTAACAGCAACTCAACCAATAAGCTTAACAATGGACGCAAGAGGCATCTCCAAAAGAGATCCAGAAAGTTCACTCCCAAAAATAGTCTAAGAAAGTAAAGCCCTTCATTGCACAGCAAGCAACTAAGGTTGAGACAACAAAGGCCCCTTATGTATTGGGTCCCCTTATGACAAACTCCCCTGAGTGCTAACACAGTTGGACAAATAGAGTGTGTCCTGGAACCCCAGGCTACTTGACTGGCTGCCAAGATGCATGCCGGTACATGCATCCTCTGATGGCGGAGACCAGAAAGGTCACAAAACCAATCTCTCAAGAGATAGAACTAGACAAAAGGCCTGGACAACAGGCTTATGGAAATGCCTGTGTCTTATGACAAACAACAAAGACTGAGACAAGGAAAGGTACGATCTCTGGGAGGAAAAGCATCTACAGTCAATGAGTACTCAACTAAATCATAGAGTCACTGAATCCAAGAAGCTAGCATCACCAACATTTTCTCCTGCTAATCTAAATTTAGAAAAGCAAAAAAACCTCACCACTCTTGTTTCCATTGGACCCTGCAGGCAGAGATCTGGGAGACTGATGTGGTAAGAACTCTTCCCTCTTGCTGGCTCTTGTCAGGGATCCAGGATCTCTCGGCTGCAGTAGTCCAGGAGTGAGCAGTGTCCAGCCAGTGAAATTTTATCCCATCCAAGTCACCAAACTGTAGGGGAGGTAGACATTTCCTCTACCCTCTCTGGGTTCTTCTGGCTGGGCATTGAATTAAATTCACATAAGATGGAATAACAGGAGAAAATTAAACAGAGCTTTATAACATGTATACATGGGAGAGGCTCAGGCAACCTGAGCAACTCACCAAAATGGCTGAAACCACCGCCTTAAATATCCACCTCGTCTAAAGACAGAGGAGGATGTTGGGGGTGGGGGGAGTCAGTTTCAGGAGGTTACCAGACAAGTACAGTAAACAAGATGCAGATTTAAGTCCTTGCCTTTGGCATTGATTAAGAGTTTCTAGAGATAAGGTCATCCCCCCTCCTTCCTGGTACAGAGATGGAGACACCTTTGCAAATGGAGATTTCCTTTACTATGTAAATGTCTCCTAACAAAGGGTAAGTAAGTTCTGCTTCTCAGAGTTTCTTTCCTGTCTGCAGTTTAAGTAACCAGCTGAAAATAGTTCTCATGCCCAAGAGACATATCTTAGGGTGGCCAATTCCAGTCCCCCACATATCCATAATACAAAAACCAGCAGAGCAAATACATCAGAACCAGCACTGCTATTCTTCCTGATAGAATGTTCTCTCCCTTACTCTTATAACATGGACTCCCCTGTGGTGTGAAGCTAACAACTTAGCCATGAGATGCAGAGAAACAATGTGCCTGGGAAGACAAGAAGAGGGTGGAAGGGTGAAGTGTAGGTAAGTAGATATGACACACCATAGGAGAACTTAGGAAGGACCTCTTGGAAAGCCTTGTAGAACATGGCCCTGAAGGTGGGTACGATTTCCAAAGAGGCAAAACAACAGTCCAAGCAGAGGGCACAACCTGGACAAAGACATGGAGTTTGAAGGAAACAAAACACCTTTGAAACAGACAAGATGCTTTGGGGTGGCTGGAGTCTAGGTCTCATGGAAGCAGATAAAGGAAGAGGAGTTGGAAGAGGCACCCTGAAACTCAGATTGTGAAGTTTCCTGAAACAGGGCTGAGGGGTTGAGACACTATTGTGTATGTTGTGCTTTGTATTGAATGGGGATATGTGGATGGTTTATGATAGCATTCCTCAGGGAGCCCTGAGGTTGATATATGGAAGAGGAGGAGGTGGCAAAACCTGACCCATGGTTGGGCAGTAACAGTATGAAACTGAAGGCAATGTGAACTGGGCAGCAGACAGAGGAAATAAGGAGGATGGGAGGAAGAACCACGGGAAGGTGGTGTTGACTGGCTTTGGCTAATGACTCAGTCCTCCACAAGGAGCCTCAGCTTGGAATAGAGATCTCTGCAAAGTCTAGTAGATCAGGGACTAAAGTTGAGGATGTGGGAAATGGTATGACAAAAAGACTTTAGAACCTGAGCAGCCAGAAGGATTCTAGCAGCATTAACTGGAATAAAGAAGACAGATGCAGCATCTATCAGATGAGTTGATTCTGAAGTGTTTTTACAACATGCAGATAGAGATTCCAATCTGCAGTTGCCTGAAAGGGATTGGCTTCACAGGGGCAGAAGGGGAGATGGAAACGTCCTATGTCCTGACTGGGATGACAGGTCCCTTGGTCAAAACCTGACCAAGGGCACACATCAGAGCTGTGTGTTCTGTGGCATATTATTTATACTTCCATAAGTTTAGATTTTTAAAATGAAAGTTCCAGAAGGCAAACAATGGTGAAAATATTTGAAGCTCTACCCTGAAAGAGCTTATTAAAGCAAATAGATACAAAAGAACCCAATGATAACAAGAAACATAAGGTGCAGAATATTGAGGGCAGAGCAGAGTCTGGGCAGGGGCTTGGAGAACGCTTCTCACAAGTGGTGATGTGTGAACTGGGTTTTGAAGAATAAACACATTGGAAACAAAACTGCCAAAAAGAAAGGCAGGAATTCTTCTTTGCAGAAAACTCATTGCATGATCAAGTTCAAACACATTTACTGCAATGCATTTTAAGGCATTATACAAGTATGCGTACGTTTATGCCTATAAAAGAGACAGTCCCAGGCAGTGTGGATGGGTTAGCTCCAGCTATGCCCTTCACTGGTCATGTGGCATTGGGCAAGCTGTATCATCTTTCTGTTCTCTGGCAGGGGTGAGAATTAGGTGATGAATTAATGTGAATTTCTTAGTTCTCGGTAAGTGTTGGTGAGTTTAAACTCATGATTTGATTACATAACAAGGCATACCTTAGAATTAAAACGCTAGTTAAAATAACAGACCAAATGCTGCCCATACATTTATATGCTTATTTTCAAATATTTTAGGTCTGAATGTTTTAAGTTTGTTTTCTCACCTGCAAACACCTGGAGACGTCCTGAATTTAACTTAGGACTCTCTGCAATGTCTTGCATTAAATCCAAAATGTATTAAACATTTATCAGGGCAATGTGTATCTAAAACAGAGAACATTCTAACCGTAGTGAGTGGGGTGTGTGTCCACATCATGTTTGCTAGAAGGGGTTTTTCTTCCTCAGTTAGAAGAACACATGTGGACATGGAGACCATGTGCCCTCCCTGTTTCTGTGGGAGGCAAAGAATCATACTGCATATTCTAGAGAAGTCCTGGCCCCCTGTTGAGTCTTTGAGGCCAAGGCCATCGCAGACAGTAGTCTGTTGATTTAAACCATTTCCTCCAGAAACTATCAAGCCCCTGTCCAGTCTCACTGATGGTGTTGCCAAGACTCATCCTTCCTGATCACTTGAATCAAGGAAATAACCTTTCACTCTATCCCTGGAATGCTCAGTAACTCCACCTTACATAGATGCTTCAAGGGATCCTTTCTTCTGGCACATGCAGCACTTCTAATGAGCGGTGCCTGACGCAACACATGAGAGCAATCACTGGGAGACAGAGGTAGCTGGTGAGAGAGGGATGGAAGTGATCAATGCTTTTTAAAATTGTGTTATATTTAGAATAGTCTCCCTCCCCTGCTGCCAGAATCCTTGCCGAAGCTGTTAGGTTTCCAAGTTTATTGTGGGAAAGCATTGGTTTACTATCTTAAAAATTATAAAAAGTCTATGGGGTTTTCTTTATCTTTCCAATATGCAGCCAGGGTTGAGAAGCCCTGTTTGAGAAAAGGCATAAGCCAGTGATTCTCAAAGCAAGGCCCTGAACTAGCCTTACCATGATGGAAATTCCTGGGCCCCACCCTAGATTGACTGAATCAGAAGCACTGAGGCTAGAGCTCAGCAATCTGTGTTTTCAAAAGACTCTCAGGTGATTCTAACACACATACAAGTTTTTGAATGACTGCTAGAGGTGGGTGATGTGAGGTCGGTGAGCCGAGGAGTCGAAAGAAAGATTTCTTGGACTCTGAAGATCTGACGGTAGTGCTCTTTTATTTAAAGAATAGTGTGGAATAGCATGGGGACAGGACCCATGGGCAGGCAGAGCTGGTGCTGCCAGCATGGGGACACGACCCATGGACAGTCAGGCTGCTGCATGAAGACAGGGCCCACGGGCAGGAGGAGCTGCTGCTGCTGCCCCTGCTACTGCTGCAAACATGGGTGGAGAGTAAGGCTAAATTTAAGGCATGGGTATGTGAGCCATCTCTTTACAAGACAAAGGAAAGAACAAGTAAAAAAGTTAAAATGGTATCAGTGCAGGTGGGATCTGGCCATTGGGTGGACCCACAACTTTTAGATAAGAATCAAACTGGATTAAGTAAAGGCCAGAAGCCACCACCCTAAATCAGTTACATGAGGTTGCCAGACGGTAACCAACTTAGTCCTTGCCTTCCCCGTTAAGAGTTTCTAGAGATAAGGCCATCCCCCTTCTTCCTGGCACAGAGAGGGAGGCATCTTTACAGATGGAGGTTTCCCTTACAAATGTAATGTTTCCCAACAAAGGGCGAGCAAACTCCAGTCCTTGGAGCCTGCTTCTCATCTGCAGTTTTAAAATTAACCAGCCTAAAATCCTCATCAGTGGGTATTCCCTAGCTCTTTTCAGTTATTACAGGCTCTGCCCACCTTGGCCCTAAGCCCAAGCCTGACGGTGCCCAGTTGTCCATCCCCATGGCATTTGGCCAGTCTTGCTAAGATGAAGTTGGTGCACCCTTGGAGACCCCTAGACCTCCAGGTGGGGGCACCTCACCACTGCCTCAGCCCACCCCACCACTGCCTCAGCCCACTCCCACTCTCATGGTCCAGGTTAGATGCATAGGCTTCCACTTGTTTTTCTATTTTGTACTCAAGCTCTAGGGGGCCTGTGATCTGCCCTGAACTCCAGCCTTAGCTGGAGCAGATCTTCTAGCCTTCTCCCTGGAACCTACATCCGCCCCAGAATCCAGGTCCAGTACCACAAATTCTCAGAGATGCCTGTGCCTGAGCCTCCCCACTAGCTCAAATGCCTTGGGTGCTATTGAAGCTGGAGAACTTTAGTATACCTGGATTGTGCTGCTGGTCTCACACCCTCATGGAGCAGCCAGAGTCTAGTGTCCCAGCCTCAGTGCTTACCTCCACCCCCTGCCCTCAAGCAACCCACTGACTGTGTAGGATGACATAGGACTCAATGCAACTTGCCTCCCCCTCCATTCCTCCTAATTTTGTAGACTTCCAGAATTAATGAGCTGGGTCCCGATATCTTTCAGAGGGATCTTTCCTGCTACATATAAAATAAAGCACATCAGGAGTTGAAAAGGTTTAAAATGGTGGTGAGGAGGGAAAAGAAAAAGATACAGCAAGAGGAAAACCAGATAAGATTAAGTAGGGAAGAGATCAGGCCAGGAGAAAAAGGAGGCCAAAGACACGTAGTAAAAGGAACGAATTACTGCACTGAAAAGAAAAGGAAAATAAGACGAGTGGAGAGAATTACACATAGATTGCATCTGAAAATGGGAGGACAGAAAAGCATAAAGAAAGCGTGGGGGACTAGAATTGGATACCCCAAGATATGTCTCTTTGGCATGAGGAATATTTTGGGCTGGATACTTTTTAAAAAACTGCAGACAGAAAGAAACTCTGAAAAGCAGAGTTTACTTACCCTTCATTAAGAGACATTTACATTGTAAAGGAAATCTCCATCTGTAAAGGTGTCTCCCTCTCTATACCAGGAAGGAGAGATGACCTTATCTCTAGAAACTCTTATCCATGCAGAAGGCAGGGACTTAAATCTGCATAATAACCTGACCCTTGTTTACTGTGCTTGTCTGGTAACCTCCCATAACTGACTCCCCTACCCCCAACATCCTCCTCTGTCTTTAGCTGAAGATGATATTTAAGGTGGGGGCTTCAGCCATTTTGGTGAGTTGCTCAGGTTGCCTGAGCCTCTCCCATGTACACGTGTTATAAAACTTTGTTTAATTTTCTCCTTTTATTCTGTCTCACATGAATTTAATTCATTCTCCAGCCAGGAGAACCCAGAGAGGGTAGAGGAAATGTCTTCCTCCCCCACAAAATATATAGAGATCCAGAGGGAATTTGATTTCTACAGACTTTCTCAACTAATCCTAAAAGGGGAGGAAAAAAAGATAATGGAGACAGAATTTAGCCTATAAACTTGTGTGGAAATTAGCATCTTTCTGTGGGTCTCAAGCACCGGAATTGGCCTTTGTGAATTATTCCTAGAATATTTGCCCAGCTTCCTAACACAAGCAACAAAAGGCAAGGTCTTAAAAGAGGACCGCAGATGAATCTTAATGAGGCCAATTGTATCAGTCTGGATGTTTAGTTGTAAACAATAGGACTTAACTCTGGCTACTGTAAACAGAAAATGAATTTATTAAGGAATAATAAGTGTTCACAGACTCTCTAAGTGGGTGCATCTGACATGGAGCTGACAAGGTCAGAATCCGTGCCAAAACATCACAATACAGCTTCCGTGAAGACCAGACTACTGATGAAACTGGAAATAACACCACAGCTTGTCCTTGAATGAGAAAGTAGGGTCTGCCTAGATACAGAAAAGAGAACTCGTTTTCCAGGCACAGGATGGTGTTGATATGTGTCTCTGAACATCCATCCTCCCTTCTTTCTAGAGCACTAATTCTCAACCTGGGGCCATTTTACCCAGAGGGGACATCGGGAAATATCTGGAAACATTTTTACTCATTGTTAAGTTGGGGGGACAGACGCCACTGGCATCTGGTAGGTAGGAGCTAGGAATATGGCTAGGCACTGTAACAATGCACGGTGCTGGTCCTTGGCTGGCCTCAGTCTCCAGCTGAGTGGCTCACTGGAGCACTGAAACAACGTGTCCGCAGCCTAAATTATTGCCTCAGTAAAAATGACGGCTTGGCTGCCTGATCCTTAGGCCTGCTCCCAAATTATTTTGACCTCTTGATTTTAAATGCACAAAACTGAGAATCTTTCATGTCAGGTGTCAGCAAATTACAGCCTATAGGCCAGTTCCAGCCCAATGCCTAGTTTTATACAACTCATGAGCTGTGAGTGATGTTCACATTTTTTAATTATTTTTAAAAAATCACTTGAGGGGCCAGTCTGGTGGTGCAGTGGTTGGATTTGCATGTTCTGCTTCTCGGTGGCCCAGGGTTTGCCAGTTGGGATCCCAGATGCAGACATGGCACCGCTTTCCGCGCCATGCTGTGGCAAGTGTCCCTCATATAAAGTGGAGGAAGATGGGCATGGATGTCAGTTCAGGGCCAGTCTTCCTCAGCAAAAACAGGATGATTGGCAGTGATTAGCTCAGGGTTAATCTTCCTTAAAAAAAAAAATGACTTGACTGACTGGGATGAGTCCTTGCCTGCCATTCTCCTGCCTCCTAGTGCCTCCTGGCCTCCTGCTCCAAGTCATCTCCACCACCAAATCACCCCCTACTCCCGCCAGCACTCACTGGCCCCTCTCATCCCCAGCAGAGACCAGAGTTGGACATGTGCTCTGTGGCAAGACACAGTGGTGGCCGTCCCCATCCCAGGATAGTAGCGCCATGGCACATTCAAAGGGCAATGTGGTCATGGGGAGAATGGGATGAGCCTCTCACCCACCCTCATCCTGGTACCTTCTTCCTGCTTTTTGAATAAAGACCCCACATTCACCTCTTGCACTGGACTCTATAATTACATAGCCAGTCTTGCCAATAGTATTCATTTTTTCATTTCTGCTTATAGAAAGATACTCCAGTTTTGCCCCTACATGTCCTTCTACAGTTGATCATTTCATGCTGCAAGAACCACAAGGAGATACTTCCTTTTTAGGGCTTCTATGGGATCCACATGGTAGGGTTGTGCTGCAGCTGACGCTGTTGGGTTCTGTCCTGCAGCTGACACTGTGGGGTTCTGTCCACATTTCCTCACCACTCTCTTCACACAGAAAGGAGCAAGGCTCCTGGAAGCAGTGCTTCATCAATGACACTTGGGAGTTGGTGCATAAATACCCCAGCTGCCCCGCTCCTGAGCAGGGAGACCTCTGAGGTGCATGATCTACACTGTGTCCCAGAGGCCCCTGGGTGACTGGGCTCCAACTGCCCCTGGTGGGTGGTCATAAGTTTGGTGATTCTCCCTTCATCAGCAGCCTTCCCTTTCCCTTCTTATTTCCCCACTCCCCTACAACTGCCTCCTGGAATTCGCTCACTCATCAACTATAGGCACTCAAACCCTGTCTCAGGGTCTGCTTTTGGGTAAAAGCAGCTCTCAACTTAAAGCCCAGCTTTGGGCATGAAGAAAATTTGGATCAACTAATATTTTCAAATAACAGCAATGCAGCATGACAGAACATGGGTTTTTAGCTCATGGCTGTGAGACTTAACAAACAGTTGTCACCTATCATCTAAAAAAAGTGTGTGGTTTTGACAAGCACAGAGAGACTCTGGACAATAAATACATGCACCAAATTAGATATAATTAAGGCTTAGTATGTTTTTTCTGTTTGGTTCATAAATGTAACATGGGAAAAGTAAATCAATTGCTCTGAAAAACAGAAATCTGAACCTTCAGAAAATAATGTCTTTGCAGAAAAAAGAGCCACAAGAGAAGGGAATGCATGGGCTGGCACTTCCCAGTCTGTTTGTTGACTAACTGGATGAGAGTTTTCGAGAAGAAAAGATTAAATTTTGATCTTCAGTGGGGCAGGGAGAGAACTATCTTCGTTTCTCCTTCCCGATTCCCTGTCTTTGCATCTTCCCCCTGTGCAGTGGGAATATTCAAATCCACTGACATGTCTGCGAAACTGTCCACCTTGGGGAGATTAAATGATTTTTAGAGGAAGCATCTTACTGAGATCACTTGCAGTTAATTATCACTGAAAAAGTTTGATGACCCGCCTGCAGAAAAAATATATCTTTACTCAAGTGCAAGTGAAATTTGAATGTCAGAATTATTATCTGCTAGCATTAAAACTTAATGTACATGCACAAGGTTGGAATGACTCTTTTACTATCTCTCATGATCTCTGATGGATTTATTTTAAACATGATTTGCTTCTATTGTATTTGCTTGTATTGTATTGTACTTGCTTATATTACATATAATAGATGAACGATAAAAACAAACCAACTAGATTTAAAAAGATACTCCAAAACTCTGCTTCTCATCTTTTTCTTCTGAGCACTCAAGTGGATAATTTTCATTTCTAAGAAGGAAGCACAACATTTTCTTGCTATGACTTCTTAGAATATGAAATAAGCAATTATGGTTCTTTTCACCCATTTAAATCTTTCTATTACTTTTTGTTCAGTGGTGATCAACCCTGAACTCATATTCAAACTAAAAATACATAGTGGATTGTTCTAGTTGAGGGGAGGCTGATGTTCTCAGCATCATCTTGTGCTCCTTGCAACAGTGTTAGCTCCTGGCATAAAGCTCCAACAGGAATATTCTTGCATGTTTGCAGAAATACATCAAACTTGCTTTTCTTCTGCTCAGAAGTGCCAAACAGGACAAAGCAGTAGCTTTTACTACTACTTCTGTGAAGCAGGAAACTTCACATACTACTTCACAAATAAGTCAAATTGAGGAGGGATCCCTTTTCAAGGCAGAAAGTGTGGGATTCAGCGAGACAGCGAAATTGACTTCTCGGTTTCTGCCTTTCAGCCACACCTCTTTGGGATCTTAGCGCAATTTCCCTCCCTCTGGAAATAGACAAATTCACAACCTTGGCCTTTAGTTGGGCATTACAGCTGCAGCTGATGGCCTACTTGGATAACTCAGTCCACGCAAGGAAGAAAGTAACTGCTAATGTATGGCTGAGCCCCACCAAGACCAGAAAAACTACCTATCTGCACCCAATCCAAATTGCTGGCCCAAGAACCATGAGCAAAATAAATGGTGGTTGCTTTAAGCCATTAAATGTTGGAGCTGTGTCAAAGCAGCCAAACCTAACCCAATACAAACACTTCAAAGGGTTCTGTTTTTTTTTTTTTTTTTTTTACTCTAATGAGCATCCAAGAATGGTGGTCTGAAAATTATTACCCAACTACTCAAAAACAGCAACATTTTCAGTGATGGAAAAAGACGTAATTCTTAGAAACAATTTCCTTTTTTTTAGGAAGATTAGCCCTGAGCTAACTGCTGCCAATCCTCCTCCTTTTGCTGAGGAAGACGGGCCTTGAGCTAACATCCGTGCCCATCTTCCTCTACTTTATTTGTGGGACACCTACCACAGCATGGCGTGCCAAGCGGTGCTGTGTCCACACCTAGGATCTGAACCGGTGAACCCCAGGCCGCCAAAGCTGAATGTGTGAATTTAACCGCTGTGCCACAGGGCTGACCCCTAGAAACAATTTTTTAAAAAATTAAATGATCATAGAGTTCAAAGCAATAAATACCACCAAATATCACAGTTTAAAATATAATTACAGATCCTGTGGGATTCAATTATTGCATAGATCTAACAATAAGAAACCATGTATTTATGTAACATCTTTTTGTTTAGAAGCAGCAAGATGGCTTTTGCTTTACATTTTCCAAATTGAAGTTTAATTTGCATACAATGAAATACAAAGGCTAAATGTGTAGTTTGATCAGTTTCAACAATGCATACAATCATGTAACCCAAATCCCTATCAAAATACAGAACATTTCCATCATTCAGACAATTCCCCTTGGGCCTCTTCCTAGCCAATCCTCTGTCTATCTGGAAGCAACCACTAATCTGCCTACTGTCAGTAAAAATTAGATTTCTCTTTCCTAGAATTTTGTATATTATATAGTATGTACTCTTTTGTGACTAGCTTTCTTCACTCAGCATAATGTCTTGAAAGTTCATCTTTGTATATATTATGTGAATTAATAGTTCATTACTTTTCAGCTCTGAGTAGCATTACATTCTACGGCTGTGCCACTGCTTATTTAGCCATTCTCCTATTGATATGCACCTACACTATTTCCAGGTTTTGGCAACTGTAAATAAAACAGCTATAAGCATTCTTGTATAAGGCTTTTGTGGCCATATATTTACATTTCTCTTAGGTAATTACCTAAGGGTAAAAATTTCTGAGTGTAGGATTGAGGTGTGCTAAATGTTTTAAGAACCAACAGAAACTTTTCCAAAGCAGTTGCTCTATTTTAAATTCCAATCAGCACTGTGTGAGAATTCTGGTGATTCTACCTCCTTGCCCTCCTTCCATGTGGTCAATAACATCAGCTGTTCTAGTGTATGTATACCGGAATTTCATTGTGTCCTAAATAACTTCTTTCTGAAGGTTTCCTTTGTATGCAAGTGTTGAACAACACTTGTTTCACTAAACAATGGTGATTCTGGGTAACTAATTCTCATTATGGAGGTTGTCCATTCAACATTTTTGAAAAAAATAAGTCAGAAGCAATAGAAATCTAGCTCTTAACAAAAATACCCATCAAAAAACATTACATTTTTGTTCTATTTCAAACCAGCACAGCTTATCTGAGTACAACATAGCTTCTGAGTATCTGATCATAAGATTAAGAACCACTGGGACTCGTGACAACGAGTTAACAGAAATAGGAATGTAGAGGTGGGAGTCAAGGCAAAACCAGAAACGAGCTGCTAATACCTAGGATTAAATGTGTGTCTAGCCCATGTACCATATTTGATGGTCTTGAGTTAGTCGTGAGGTGATAGCTGCACCTGGCAATTTAATTCATTCCAATACTTCCTGAGCCACAACCTGGTGCTGAGAACTGAGCATAATGTCACAAACAGGGCAGACATTGTCCCTGCTTTCCTGTAGGTTACAGTTTAGTGGGTGAGACGGGATGATCAGAAACATCTAGGACTGCACAGTGAGGGCCGTGATCAGAAAGCACAGGAGAGGCACCCATCTGGGACCGGAGGGCTTCATAGAGAAAGCCTGGGAGGGGGAATGGCTTAAACAGGTGCAAAGACATGAGGGTTGCAGATAGAGAGAGAAGCATATAGGCCAAAAGAAAGAGCCTAGGGAGAAAAGCATGGTGAGCAAAGGCTGCCAGATTTGGAGAAGAAGACATAGGTAGGGACCACATCTTGAAGATCTTGTCAGCTGTGTTAAAATAAAGACATTACCCAGCAGGCAATGGGAAGCTACTTTCTGGATTTTTGAAGGATTTCCAGCAGGGATGTAAAATGGTACAGCTGTGGTGGAAAATAACTTGATGGTTCCTCAATAAGTTAAACATAGAATTATCATAAAATCCAGCAATTCCATTCCTGGGTATGTACCCTAAAGAACTGAACATAGGTACTCAATCAAACATGTGTACATAAATGTTCATGGCAGCACTACTTACAAAAGCCCCAAATTGGAAACAACCCAAATGTCCATTAACAGATGAACGGATAAATAAAATGTGGTATTAGAAAGGAATATTATTCTGGTATGACAAGACATGAAGTATCGATACATGTTACAATATGGAAGAAACTTGAAAATATTACACTAAGTGAAAGAAGCCAGACTCAAAAGCATTTTGAGTGATTACATTTACGTGAACTATACAGATTCAGCAAATCCATAGGAAGAGAAAGCAAGTAAGTGTTTGCCAGGGGCTGAAGATTGAAGGCAATGGGGAGATATTGCTTAATGGGTACAAGTTTTCCTTTTGGTATGATGGAAATGTTCTGGAAATAGTCGATAGCTACACAACATTGTGAATGTACTAAATGCCACTAATGGTCAATTTTATATTGTGTATGTTTTACCAGCATTTTTCTGAAAGGGAACGTGATGCCATGGGATTTATTTCAAGAATTGGATGAGACAGGACTGTGAATTGGAGGAGACAAGATGGAGTGAGGGATTCCAGGTGAGAACATTCAACTGAGGAGAAACACGACAGTGGAGGAGTAGGGAGTGATGCAAGGAAGATAAGAGGTGCAGGTTGTGTTTGGAAGAAATCAGGGCTTGGCAATCAGATGTCTGGTGATGAGGAAGTCAAGGATGAAGCACAGATATCTGGTTTGGGCCACAAGGTCATCAGGGGCAAAAACATTTCAGAAATGATTTTGCTCTCTTCACATTTCTCTTCTCCATCTTTAAACCTGCAAGTGTTTGGCTTACTATTGGGCAGTATAGATTTTACATTGTGATATTTCCATTTTATACATAGCTCTGTTTATCCCAAAGCACTCTGACTTTCTCTGATGGAGATAGGGCCCAAGTCCCTATGGAGAAATAAATTGTCAACCAGTCCAAAAAGCTAGACTGCCCCTCAGACATCCTGAGCATTTCTCGGGCCATCTTAACACAAGCTGAGCTTTTTCAGCTATACAAATGTTTAGGATTGTAATTTCTGGTTCAAACTATACAGAGAAAGTTGCAGTTTATCTGATAACCTCTTCACCAAAAGATAAAATTTATCTTGAGGAAAGAATCATTGTAATGACAATATCAACCAAAGCACCCTCCTATTTACTACATGCTAGGAATCACAATAAATGCTTTACATCAGTGAGTGTATATACCCTTCCAAGAACTCAGCTGAGAAGGGAGAATTATTACATTTCATTAGCTGAGGAAACAGAGAGGTTCAGACACAACACAGCCAATAAGAGCTGGGTAGGGATTTGAATCTACTTCTGATTCCAGAGCTCACATTCATCACACTTGGCTTGACTGGGTAGAAGACAAGGTAGATCCGACTGAGATGGAGAAGTTGATTTCTGCTCAACAGGTCCTCCTCCCAAATATTCAAAGCCCCAGAGCCCAGTTAGGGATTATCTGGGGTCTTGCTTCTTGTCTCTGTTTCTCCTCCCTCACTCCCCTCCATAAGATGGCATTAACGGTGAGAAGAAGCCCTATTCAACCATGAGTTTCCACAGTGTTGACAGCCCTAGCAAAGCTGTTTTAAACTGAGCAGAGACACATGGCTTAAATGGCCTTTTGACCCAGAGGTCAGCAAACTTTTTCTGTAAAGTGCCAGAGAATAAATATTTTAGCTTTTGCTCTCCATATGGTCTCTGCCATAACTACACAGCTCTGTCATGGTAGCTGAAAGCAGCCAGAGACAATATGTTCATGAATGGGCATAAGTGTGTGCCAATAAAACTTTATTTACAAAATCAGACAGTGGGCCATATTTGACCAGTGGGCTGTAGTTTTCCAACCTCTGTTCTAAACCTCTGTTCTAAATCTAAGGATTTAGGATCTTGTTTTTACTTTGTTTATCTATAGTCAGGCTGGCCCTCACTGCCAAAAATAATCCAGGAGCAATGAGTTGGTGTCAAGAGAGGAATTGTGTGACAGAGTTAAAAATCCAGTCTCTGCTTTCCACCACAGCAGGATCATCATCATCACTATTCTTTTGCCATTACATGCTCAGATATCATTGGTGAGACAATGGCCTAGTTAGAGGCTGCTCAGTTATGTTTCATTCAGTAGTGCCTGAATATGGGTATGTCATTGTGTATAATTCTATGAAATTGGACTACTGTTTTATTCACATAATCCCACCAGTATCAAGATGCAGAAACTTTCCATGACCACAGGCAAGTCCCATGTTACCTGTTTATAGTCACATCCCTTCCCCACATCAAAAAGCCCTCCTTCCAAGCAAAGGGGAAGAAAGGAAAACCATCCAACTAATTAATTCTTTGGTCCTCAGCAGTTATGCAGGCAAGGACTACTGAATATTTAAAACTAAAAATTAATTATTCATTGGGAGTTCCCAAGACACATCTCTGACCATACAGTAGTAGAGAAAGAAGCAAGCCACACTGTCACTTCAGAATTCACATGCAATAAAGCCAGAGTCTGAGCTTGCTGATGCGGTTTGGGCCTGGGAATGGATGAGCCAAAGAGACTGCTAAAGGCATGGAAAGTGCAGCACCATGACCCCTAAAGTGGACTACATGCTTCTACATGCTTCAAAAGAAAAAAGGTGTATATATAAAATGTGGAAAAGGTCTTAATGTAAGTGCTCCTACCCATCAGCAGACCAGGACTGAGTGATTAAGCCTTCACTGTGTGTTTGGCTTTTGTTTTTGTCTGTAACAGTAGACATTTACAAAAGATGTGGTGTTTAGACAAAAGTTCTTTAGGCACTTGCTTCTCTTAATATTACCTTCCCTTGCCTGACAGGAAGCTGGAAGGGGAAGAATGTGATATCCATTCTAAGGTGAACCATTTGCTGAGCATATGAATGAACTAATGAACAGACCTCACTGAGGATTTCCGAGGAGCCAATATCTTTCCACCAAAGTTTTTTTGGCTTAGTATTTTAAATTAATTGTAGATTCACAAGAAGCTTCAAGAAGAAGGCAGAAAAGTCTCTTGTTCTCATCATGCATTTTTGCTGAATAGTAGCATCTTATGTAAAACTGTAGCACATTATCAAAACCAGGAAATCAACAGAGGCATAATACAATGAATTAATCTGCAGTCTTTTCTCGGATTTCACATTTTTTCATGCTCTCATGAAATGGGTATGTCACTGTGTATAATTTTATGAAATTGGGCTACTTTTGCTTTCATATAATCCCACCAGTATCAAGACACAGAACCTTTCCATGACCACAAAACAAGTCCCAAGTCATACTTTTATAGTCACATCCCACCTCGCCTGCCCCAACGCCTGGTAGCCAATGGTCTGGTCTCCATCTGTAGAATTCTATCATTTTGAGGGTGTTCTATAATGGAACACATAGTATATGACCTTTTTTGGTTGACTTTGTACACACAGCATAATTCCCTGGAGATTCATCTAAGCTGTTGTGTGTATTGATAGATAGTGTGTTCCTTTTCACTGCTGCATCATATTCCAGGCTTCAGATGTACCTCCCTTCACCTGCTGAAGGCCATCCAGACTGATGCCAGTTGTGGGCTATAACAAATTTGGCTGCTGTGGTCAGGTGTCTGTGTGAATCTAAGGTGTCATTTCTCTAGGATAAATGCCCAGGAGTGACTACTGTTTTGAACACATACAGAGGGGATCCAAAACCTTTTAATGATTTTATCTTTGTCCCCTTATTCCAGTTCCAAAGAAAACCATGTTTGCACAACTATTCAGCTTCCTGGGAGAATTACCATTAGCCCCAGGTGTCATGGAACACCCTGGCTTCAGTGATTGAGCATTGGTCAATTTCTTCAGTTTATGCCAGAGATCTCAATTAGAAATAAACCTTTCCCATGGGACTGGGAGGGGGTAGAAAATAAACCTCTGGAAACAGGTGGTTTGCTCAAAATCTTGCTTTAAAAAACCTAATGAAGAGTAGTCATTTGAGGATGTCAGCAACATGGCAGTGTGAGCTCACCCAGGACTCTCTCCCCTCCAAATTACAACC
This sequence comes from Equus quagga, assembly GCF_021613505.1. Lineage (NCBI taxonomy): Eukaryota > Metazoa > Chordata > Mammalia > Perissodactyla > Equidae > Equus > Equus quagga. The sequence goes on along the minus strand of NW_025793725.1, from coordinate 394,210 downwards.
AAAAAGAGCAACTGCTTTCCAACCAAAAAAAAAAATCCTAATAACAGAAATCTTCACAGACCCACAGCAGCCAAACGACGGAAGGCAGAGACGCTGGAGGTGCCCACAGAGGAGCTGGAACTGGGTAAGAGGGAACTTCACTCCCGCCCCTGGTGACTGAGATCGCTGCCGCGGTTGAGAGAAGGAGCAGGGGAGGGGCCGCATGTCCACGGGATCATCCAGGACTCCCACCGCCAGTGCAGTGGAAACCCTCTAATGGGGGAAAGCTTTCACATGGGGGAACCCCAGCAAGCCAGGGCCCAGGGAGACCAGACAGAGAGAGTTGATCCAACCCAGGTCAGTGTGAATGAAAGTAGCCCTCCTCCCAGAAACTGCGCTGTGCGCTGCCATTGCAGCAGAAGGCAGAGGGCTCAGAACGCAAGGCTCTCGACCCCCATCTAGTGGTGACAGGCTGTAACTGCAACCAAATAATAGCATCATGTGCAAAAACCGCTCCTCTACCATCCAACAATTCATAAAAGCTCCAGTCCAAAAGAAAAACAATAAAAATACAGAAGTAGGTCCTGAGGGCTTGGAAATGGGTAAACTAAGTGAAGATGAGTTCAAAATAACTATCATCAAAATATTCAATGGGTAAAAGGAAATATAGAGAAACAAGTCAACGAGTTCTGGAGTTACTTCACAAAAGAGATTGAAATTATAAAGAAGTATCAATTAGAAATACTAGAGAAGAAAAATACAATGGATCAGATAAAACAAAATACAGATTCCCTGACTACCAGTATAGACATCATAGAGGAGCAAATTAGCGTAATCGAAGCTGGACAGGCTGAATGGCTCCAGAAACAGGAAGAAAGAGAACTAAGAATTTAAAAAACTGAAGAAAATCACAGAGAAATAGCTGACTCAATGAGAAAATGCAACTTAAGAATCATCGGAATTCCTGAGGACGTGGAAAAGGAAAATGGAGCAGAAAGTGTGCTCAACAAAATAATAGAAGAGAAATTCCCAAATCTAGGGATTGAGAGAGAAATGTGTGTGGAGGAAGCTTTCAGATCTCCTAGATCTGTCAATGTAAAAAGACCCACTGCAAGGCACATAGTAGTAAAAATGGCAAAAATGAATGACAAAGAAAGAATACTCAGGGCAGCAAGGCAGAAGAAAACAACCAACAAAGGAGCCCCCATCAGACTTTCAGTGGATTTCTCTACAGAAACCTTACAAGCTAGGAGAGATTGGGGTGACATATTCAAAACTATAAAGGATAAGAATCTTCAGCCAAGAATACTCTATCCACCAAAAATATCCTTCAGATATGAGGGAGAAATTAAATCTTTTCCAGACAAACAAAAGCTAAAGGGACTTTGTAGTCACAAGACCTCCAATAAAAGAACTTCTCAAGAAGGCTCTCATACTTGAAAACAGAAAAAAAGGGAGTAAGGGGTCACAAAAATAAGAGTAGGGAGACAAATAGACAGAATCTGAATAGGATAGCAAATATTCAAATGTAGCATTAGGATAAAGGGAAGGAAATCACCAAAGCAAAGACAATCTTATCACTCTAACTACAAACTCACAACAGAAGTTGGAATAAGAGATGAAAATAATAATTTAGGAGGGGAGGAGGAAAGGGACTGAAACAGTCTAGGCTAAGGAAGTAAGAGACCACCAGAAAATGGACTATGTTATACATGAGATTCTGAATACAAACGTCAGGGTAGCCACTAAACTAAAAAACAGAACAGAGCCACAGAACATAAATAAGGAAAAATCTAAGAAACGCAGCATAAGAAATTGCAGAAGTCAATGGGTAGGCTAAAACACACAGGACAAGAAACAAATGAAACACAGGAAAACCGGAAAACGAGCAACAGAATGACAGAATTAAGCACACATGCATCAGTACTCACCCTCAATGTAAATGGACTGAACTCCCCAGTGAAAAGACACAGAGTGGCAAAATGGATTAAAGAACAACGTCTGACAATTTGTTGCCTCCGGGAAACACACCTCAGCTCCAAGGACAAACACAGGCTCAGAGTGAAGGGGTGGAAGACAATACTCCAAGCTAATAGCAAACAAAAGAAAGCAGGAGTCGCAATACTTATATCAGACAAAACAGACTTCAAGATAAGGCAGGTAAAGAGAGACATAGAGGGCCAATGTATAATGATCACAGGGACACTTCATGAAGAAGAAATAATGCTTATAAAGATCTACACACCCAACACAGGAGAACCAAAGTTCATAAAGCAACTACTAGCAAACCTAAAAGAAGATATCAAAAATAACACAATAGTAGGGGACCTAAACACCCCCCTCACATCAATGGACAGATCATCCAGACAGAAAATCAACAAAGTAACAGTGGAGCTAAACGAAAAGCTAAAACAGTTGGACTTAATAGACATAGATAGAACACTCCATCCAAAAACAGCAGAATACACATTCTTCTCGATCACGCAAGGAACATTCTCAAGGATAGACGACATGTTGGGAAACAAGGCAAGCCTCTACAAATTTAAAAAAATTGAAGCATCTTCTCCGATCATAATACTATAAAGCTAGAAATTAATTACAAGAAAAAAGCTGAGAAAGGCACAAGGATGTGGAGACTAAACAATATGCTATTGAACAAGCAATTGGATCATTGAAGAAATTAAGGAAGAAATAAAAAAAACACCAGGAGATAAATGAAAATGATAACATGCAATATCAACTCATATGGGATACAGCAAAAGCTGCATTAAGAGGAAAATTCCTCACAATTGAGGCACATCTTAACAAACAATAAAAATCCCAAATCAGAAATTTTAAACTACATCTAACTGAATTAGGGAAAGAACAAACAAAGCCCAAAGTCAGCAACAGGAGAGAAATAATAAAAATCAGAGCAGAAATAAATGTTATTGAAACAAAAAAGGCAGCAGAAAGGATCAATGAAACAAAGAGCTGGTTCTTTGAGAAGATAAATAAACTTGACAAACCCCTAGCCAGACTTACAAGGAAAAAAAGAGAGAAAGCTCAAATAAACAAAATCAGAAATGAAAGAGGTGAAATAACAACAGACTCCGCAGAAATACAGTGGATTATAAGAGAATACTACGAAAAACTATATGCCAGCAAAATGGATAACCTAGAGGAAATGGATAAATTCTTGGACTCCTACAATCTCCCAAAGCTCAATCAAGAAGAAGCAGACAATTTGAACAGACCAATCACAAGGAAAGAGATTGAAACAGCCATCAAAAGCATCCCAAAGAATAAAACCCCAGGACCAGATGGCTTTCCTGAGGAATTCCACCAAACTATGAGAGAGGATTTAATACCTATCCTTTTCAAGCTATTCCAAAAAATTAGGTAGGATGGAACACTTCCTAATACATTCTATGAGGCCAACATCACTCTGATACCAAAGCCTGACAAGGACAGCACGAAAAAGGAGAACTACAGGCCAATATCACTGATGAACACAGATGCAAAAATTCTCAACAAAATTTTGGCAACCAGAATTCAGCAATTCATCAAAAGGATGATACATCATGATCAAGTGGGATTCATACCAGGGACACAGGGATGGTTCAACATCCGCAAATCAATCAACGTGATACACCACATCAACAAACTGAGGAATAAAAACCACATGATCATCTCAATAGATGCAGAGAAAGCATTTGACAAGATCCAGCAGCGATTTATGATAAAAACTCTGAACAAAATGGGCACAGAAGGAAATTACCTCAACATAATAAAGGCCATATACGACAAACCCATAGCCAACATCATACTCAATGGGCAAAAACTGAGCGCCATCCCCCTGAGAACAGGAATGAGACAACGATGCCCTCTATCACCACTCTTGTTTAACATAGTACTGGAGGTCCTGGCCAGAGCAATCAGGGAAGAGAAAGGAATAAAAGGAATCCAAATAGGGAGGGAAGAAGTGAAACTCTTGCTGTCTGCAGATGACATGATCTTATATATAGAAAACCCCAAAGAATCCATTGGAAAACTTTTAAAAGTAATCAATAACTCCAGCAAAGTTGCAGGGTATAAAATCAATTTGCATAAATCAGTAGCATTTCTATATTCTAATAACAAACTAACAGAAAAAGAACTCAAAAACACAATACCATTCACAATCACTACAAAAAAGAATAAAATACCTTGGGGTGAATTTAACTAAGGAAGCGAAAGAGCTATACAATGAAAATTACAAGGCTTTTCTGAAAGAAATGGATGACGACATAAAGAGATGGAAAGACATTCCATGCACATGGATTGGAAGAATAAACACAGTTAAAATCTCCATTCCTCCTAAAGTGATCTACAGATTCAACGCCATCCCAATCAGAATCCCAATGACATTCTTTACAGAAATAGAACAAAGAATCCTAAAATTCATATGGGGCAACAAAAGACCCCGAATTGCTAAAGCAATCCTGAGAAAAAAGAACACAGCTGGAGGCATCACAATCCCTGACTTCAAAACATACTACAAAGCTACAGTAATCAAAACAGCATGGTACTGGTACAAAAACAGGTGCACAAATCAATAGAACAGAATTGAAAGCCCAGAAATGAAACCACACATCTATGGACAGCTAATCTTCGACAAAGGAGCTGAGAGGACAGGAGTGAATGGGGGGCAGCAGGTGACTCACAGGATGTCATTAGCCCACTGACTTGGGAAATTTGTTTGCAAGTGTAGCATATTTTTGAAACTTGCTTCATGTTGCACAAGGAAAAACAACCAATGACTCAAATTCTGGTGAAATTTCATTTCACACAAGGAAGCTCACCTGGCAAAAATCAAACTAAAGCACGCACATAATTACATTAAAAAGTACTGAGTATTGATGCCTGCTCCATTTCTCCTCATCCTGATGCCACCACCCCCAAAACAATGACTTTCTGCTTGTACCTCCTTCTTCTACAATTTACCTCCATATGTCTAAATAATATGCATGTATCTGTATTTCCTGATTTATTAATTTTAGTCATTTCACCAACTTCTATCATGCTACCTGACAATTTTGCTGGCTAGCTACCCCAGTTCAACTCCCCCATCTCATTGACTTAGTTTGGTTTCTATAGTCTCTATATTATTATGGCTTCATATGTTCTCTGTTGATCCAAGTGGCAAGCTATGAGTGCTTTTTCCTTCTTATACAACTCTGAATATTTTCTAGAATCAATGTTTGTCTCATCCATTGTTTAGTTTTCTGGGAAGGTATGTCAATTGTTTCCAAATGCTTTCCAATGTCTATTGATGCTTCCCCCAAATGCTCATTAACTAACCTAACTACCCAACTTTCCCCACCCAGAGACCATGGCCTGCCAGCCCTGAACCCTCCTGCTCTGGAAATACATGAGTTACTCCTGAAACCCAGCACACAGCTATTGTCCTAAAATAGCCCAACCTCCCTGCTGTGCTGGCTTTTGTCTCCAGGTCTCCTCATCTCCCTCTGTTTTGGGTTTACTACTTTGTGCTTCTGAAACACATTCTGCAGTATGTGTCTTCTGAAGAGAGCATGCCTGCAAGGCATGTATTGTTTGTCCTTGCGGGGCAAATAATTTGCCCATTCTGCTCTCTGTGTTCTGCCTGAGAGAGAGCTATCTATTTTGGAACCTTCTCAGAATATCCATATCTCTCTACTCTCCCTCTGGTACTGCCTCCTGATGACCACTTGCCTTTGGAACCTTGCTCCTTAAAGGTGGCCTGCTTTCCTCTGTGGGACCTTTCAGCCTGGTGCTGCCCACTAGAAATAGAACTTGAGCCCCAAAGTTGATTTGCTAATAGCTGCAATTTAAAAGTTAAAAAGTGGGGCCAGCCCAGTGGTGCAGCAGTTAACTTTGCATGTTCTGCTTCAGTAGCACAGGGTTTGCCAGTTTGGATCCCGGGTATGGATCTACACACCGCTTGTCAAGCCATGCTTAGGTTCCCACGTGTAAAGTAGAGGAAGATGGTCACAGATGTTAGCTCAGGACCAGTCTTCCTCATGAAAAAGGGAAGGATTGACAGCAGATGTTTGCTCAGGGCTAATCTTCCTCAAAAAAAAATTAAATAAATAAATAAATGATAAATAAAAAGTGAGGGGCTGGCCCAGTGGTGCAACAGTTAAGTGAGCATGTTCTGCTTTGGTGGCCTGGGGTTCACTGGTTCAGATCCCAGGTGTAGACATGGCACCGCTTGACAAGCCATGCCATGGTAGGTGGCCCACATATAAAGTAGAGGAGGATGAGCACGGATGTTGGCTCAGGGCAAGTCTTCCTCAGCAAAAAAAAAAAAAGAGGAGGATTGGCAGCAGATGTTGGCTCAGGGTTAATCTTCCACAAAAAATATAAAAAAATAAAAAGTGAAATCAGGGGCTGGCCCAGGAGCCTAGTGGTTAAGTTCATGTGCTCTGCTTCAGCAGCCAGGGTTCTCAAGTTTGGCTCCCAGGCATGGACCTACAGAAACTCATCAGCTGTGATGTGGCAGCAACGTTGTATAAAATAGAGTTGATGGGCACAGATGTTAGTTCAGGGACAATCCTCCTCAAGAAAAAAGAAGAAGATTGTCAAGAGATGTTAGTTTAGGCAATCTTTTCAGCAAAAACAAAGAGAAATTAATTTTGAGTATTTTGTGTAGTCCAGTATATCAAAAATGTAATCATTTGAACTGTAATTAATACAAAATTCATTGATGAGATGTTTTACCTTGACTAAGTCTTTGAAATCAGGTGTATATCTCACACTCACAGGAAGCTTTGATTTATCCTAACTTTCATATACCTGGTGCTGAGTAGCCATATGGACTGGCGGCTGCTGTTTGCCTGTGCAGTTCTACGGTTTTTCCTTTGTATACACAATGGTCTTTCTTGGAGTCTTTATTTCTTCTCTGGGCTCTGCTCTGCGTCCTTCCAGAATCATTTGTCCTATGTTATCATTGTTGGAATCCTTCTCTGGGACTGTGGATCCTGCTGGTCTACATGGCCCATGGCTGCCTACTGCCGTGGGTGTTCTGAATCCCTATACACCTAGTTGCATCTAAGGTTATGAGACCCCCAGTGTTCAAGTATTTGGGTGGAGAAGAGGGTCTTTGCAGATGGAGCCTGGCCAACCTTCCTAGTAGGTTGCCCTCAGACACCGCGTCATATCTCTGCTCTGGGGTTTCTCCTGACCCTTCTGAATGGCCTGCAATTCGACTTGTGTTCTTGGAGTCATGGAGGATTCTTCAGATTTTCAAAGTTTCTTGTGAAAGAACCAATAATTCCTGGAAGGAATGACTCTTCAGGCCTTATCCTGTGACAAGGAAAAAGGAAACTGGATGTATAGCCAGCAGGGACAGACCCTAACCCTACTGGATCTCAGGCTGTGAGAGGGAGGCAGGGGCAGAGGGTAAGGAAGAAGGAATATGGGACAGATTTTGCCTCCTTCCCATGTCGTTGGGACATCAAAGATTCCAGGCCTACCCATGCTCATGTGCTCTCTCTCTCTTCCCCCTTCTTCCTTCTCCACTCCCTCCCTCTTTCCTGCTACCCCTCCATTCCCCTGCATTCCTTCTTCCTTTTTCTCCCCCTTCTCCCTCCCCACTCTCTCCTCCTCTTCCTCCTCCTCACTGCTTCTCCCGAAGTCCCAGTGACAGACAAGACCCATGCTTAAATAGAATATAATCCTTTTATGCTTGCTTAGGTAGCAAAAACACTCCTCACCAATATCTGTCATCTTAAATTAACAGACAAGAGCATGCCTCCTAATTTATTTGTCAAATGTTTATGTAGCATGTCCTGTCAGTCTGCCACTGTTCTAAACCCTTCTGCAAATATGACCTCATTTCAATTTTGAATTATTCCCATTTGTTCATTAAAGCCAGCACTCTAAGGACATACTTAAGATGACAATTTATTAACTTAAACTGGGTTATTATATGTTCTTAATAAACATATGTTTGTTAAGTGTAATTGTTTTAAAATATTTTAAACTCAGAACTTTTCTATGAATTTATAGCAACCTCCCAAATAATCTGACTCACTGTGATTTTATCCTTATTCCTGACCCACCTTTTTTAAATGAGGACAGACAAGCAGGAGTCAACCCATTGCTAAGCACAGAGTTCATGGAGTGAACACATTCCAGCAAGAGGTGAAAACTTTCATTTCTGGTTGCGTATTGCACAGCATCTGGATAGCTGCAACTTAAGCCACCTTGGGATCCAGTAAGCAGTTGAGGCCTAGACTAAAGTAGGCAAAAGGCATGATGAGAGGCTTCCTCTCTCCTACCCAGAGGGGACAGTCCTGGCGGCCAGGAGCCATGTCACTCAGCTCTCATCATTGGGGCAGCCCAGCACCTGGGGAAGAAGCTTCCCTGGCAAGGCGGCTGCACGGATGCAGAAATAAACCAGTGTCCCAAGGTCTGCGCCTGCCCTCCACATCCCAGGCCCTTCTTCCCACCCAAGTTGCCTCTCCTGGCCCAATTCCCCAACAGTATTAAAGTGGAGATGCTGTTTCCACAGTGTGAGGACTGACACAGTGTGAGTTAGGGTGACACAAGCAGCAGGAGGAGGCTCAAATGGCCACGTGGGCTCACATTCAGACTGCGACAACACAAGGTTTCTCACAACCTGCCACATGAAGTATTATCAGACGCATCTTTCAGGTCAGGAAGATAAGATCTACTGCAGTTGAAGGGACTCACTGAGTCAGTCTAACTCGAAGAGACTTGTGGGCCTTTGAATCCAGGTTTCTAAAGTTCCTATGCTCCTGCCGTGAAACCAAGCCAGTGTGTTTGTGTCTTGATGTTCATGGTTTACAGGAGGCGGAGACCCAGTAAGAATGTTCCAGAGATATTTGTACGAGGACATTCAGCACAATCCACAGACTAGGAGAGAGCTGCTGTATCTGTTTCCCAGGGCTGTTGTAACTGGTACCACAAACTGGGTAACTTAACACAACAGGAATCTATTCTATCCCAGTTCTGGAGGCCAGAAGTCCAACATCAAAGTTTCATAGCAGAGCCATGGTCCCTCTGAGGGTTTTAGGGGCAAATCCATTCCATGCCTTTCTCTTAGCTGCTGGTGTTGCCAGCAATCCTTGGTGTCACTTGGCTTATAGATGCATTGCTCCAATCTCTGTCATCACACAGTCTTCTTTCTCCCTGAGCATTTTCACATCATCTTCTGTCTGTGCACATCTGTCTCTATGTGTCTTCTCCTTTCCTTGTAAGGATACTAGCCATATTGGATTAGAGCCCACCTTGAGCCAATAGGAGCTCATCTTAACTTGATTACATCTGCAAAGATCCTATTGCCAAAGAAGGGAGTATTCAGAGACTGGAACTTCAACATGGCTTTTGGGGACACACAATTCAACCTGTAACATGCCAACAGAGATGTTGCTTGTTTTCTGCTGTGCTCATTGGACAACTTCAAACAAGGTGAAGCTGCAGGTCATGGAAAACATCTTGCTACTCCTATCTGGTCCTACACATGGAGACAAACAATTTCTTTGTAGGTCTTTACAATTTAAAGGTCACCAGTTGTCTCTAGCATCCCAAATCTATCCAGGGATGCTGCTAAATATCTCACAAGGTGCAGGACGGCCTCCACAGCAAAGAACGACCCTGCCCAGAATGTCAACAGGGCTGAGGCTGGAGAAATCCTACCTCAACCAAAGAAGGAATTTTTATGAAAATGTCCCCAAATTACCAGTTTGAGGAACCTTCTGTTTTCTACCCTGATGGACCCTGTTACACTGATTCTTTTCATCCACTAGCAAAGGACACAGAGCAGGTAAGATTTGACAAAGGGGGGAAAAGGTGTCAGAAGGTTCTGGCAAAAGTCTGCCTAATTGGACAGAGCAGATCCAGCAGAGAACATATGATTTTGAGCTGGCGGGTCCAGAAGGTAGAGCTGTCAGCCCCACAGAGAAGCGGGTCTCCTAGAACGGAACAGAGGACAGCTAGAAAATAAATGTTTGTGCTTAAAACCCTGCTCGTGAGAGTAGAGCTCATTTATAGGTGAGCTGCTCTAAGAAAGGATGACCTACAGTTGACTTGAAAGCTTGGCTTCTCAGATTACATCAGGTGAAAAACACAGGAGGAGGTGAGTCAGAGGAAACGTCTGGTTCATTAAATAGTTTGCCGGGCTGAATTGTTTGTTTGTTTGTCTTCGCTGCATGAACTGCTTCTCTAAATGGTTGTTAGTTTTCTGCAGTATTCTCCTACTAACTTTAACCTTTCTCTGTCTTCTTTATACATTTTATATTTGCTTGCTTATTTTATTTACTACTTCAGATGCTTGGATGTATAATACTAAATGTCAGCAGAGCATTCTTACAAACCCAGGCTGGCTTCCAACACTATATTTTGTAAGTGATTTCCTTGGAACATGAAAAATATTTTTCCATGAAATTAATGTCCTAAAATGATGGGCTGTTCCAGGTCAGCCAACAAAATCTCCTTGTACCCACACTCTTCCCACGGATGTAGCAACAGTAGCATAGAACCTCATCCACTCATCTCACAGTGTTTGCCCAGAGAAATGGCATTGCTATTTGATGGGTCTTTGTCTCTGAGCATCATGTTGGGCCATCAATTAACTCACAATATTGTCCCTACCAACTTGATCAATTTGTAGCTGGAAAGTTGAAGAGAGTAGAGATGTTAAATCAATTGGCCATTATGTCGCCACTTAAGAAAGCTACTCTCCCAGCAGTTCATTTTCTGAAGAAACATGAGGGAGAAAAAGTCAGTTTATTATACTGAATAGTATCTGTGGATCAGACAAGATCACCGATTACACAGACCATCAAGGAAATTTGCCTAGTGGTCTTTTTCCTTTGTTACTATAATAGACAATTAAGTGAGAAGCAATTTTATGTCTGTAAGAGATACAAATAGAGAAACATCTCTAAGACTTGCTGTATTCAGTCATCTTTTTCCTATTGTGGTGAAATACATGAAACATAGCATTTACCATCTTACTCATTTTTTTTTCTTAAAGATTGACACCTGAGCTAACAACTGTTGCCAATCTTTTCTTTTCTGTTTTATCTCCCCAAACCCCGCTACGCCGCCATACATACTTGTATATATCTTAGGTGCAGATCCTTCTTGTTGTGGCCATCTGACCCATTTTTAAGTCAACAGCCCACTAGTGTTAAGTATAATCACACTGTCATGAAACAGATCTCCAAAACCTTTTCATATTGCAAAACTAAAACTCTGTGTCACAAAGCAAGTCCCCTTTTCTCTCACCCCCCAGCCCTTGGTAACCACTATTCTACTTTCTGCTTCTACAAATCTGAATACTTTAGATACCTCATATAAGTGGAATCATATAGTGTTTGCCTTTTTGTGACTGGCTTATGTTAGTTAGGGTAATGTCCCCAAGGTTCATCCACATTGTAGCCTAGGTAGGATTCTCTTCTTTTTAACGCTGAACAGTAGTCCACTTGTGGATACACCACATTGCGTTTATCCATTGATAGGCACTTGAGTTGCTTCCATCTCTTGACTATTGTGAATAATTCTGCCAGGAACATGGTATATCTCTTCAAGACCTTGCTTTCAATTCTTTTGGCTATATGTATATATACACGCAGAAGTGGGATTGGTGGATCATCATAGACTTACCTTTTTGGACTACAAAATGACCAAATTGACAGTACAAAGACCAGTTGACAAACTATATTTGTGCACCAATGGGGAGCTCATCAGAGGGAAATTTTCTAGTTCCTTTTATGCCTGGTTTACAGTTTATTATGAGGGCTACTTTCTTTTTACTTATTATGGAAGAATACATACAGAAACCTACAAAAACTTTAAGTGTACAGCTCAATGAGTTTTCTTAAACTGAACACAGTTGTGTAACCCACATTCACATCAAGAAAGAAGACATTACCAGACCCAAAAAGCTCCTTTCCACTCACACATCCCCAGGGTAACCCTTGTCTTGATCTCTCAACCTACATAAGCATTGCTGATACCCACACTATCACAGAGGAAAAAAAAAAAAGGAGAGAAAAGAATCCAGAGCTTGAAGGGCCAGCCCTTTCCTTTAACTGCATGACGTTAGGCAACTTGGTTAACAGCTAAGCTTCAGCTCTCAACTTTCTCAACAGAGGTCCTTCTAACTCCCCAACCACCAGTCAGCTTGACACTGCCATAGGGACTGTAACCTGGTTGCTGAATTTTATTACTACTAGGGGAAGAATGTTCTCTTGGGGTTTGATGTGATAGAATTTCAGAGTCCATCCTCTCCTCTTGGGGATGCAAATTCTAGAAGAGCAAATTCTCTCAGTCATGTCCACTCTCTGAAGCTTACTTGGGATTTTGCAATGGGAGAAATGAAACTGAAGGAGAGACAGGATCTAAAAGCCCTCCTTCCTGTCCCAGAGGGGCCTCAAGTTAACAGAAAGGAAAGAATGGGTGAGTCAATGCCATACAAAGTGACGGTCAGCTCTGTTGCTGGCTGTTCTTTGTTAGTCCAGGTGCCTCTTTAATTTTCACATTTATATTCAGCACAATTTCTGAAAGTCTCATTAAGTGAGGCATGAAATCATTCCCCCCATCTGCCCCCATAGGTGTGTGTGAAATGGGAAAGTTTGCAAAACTCCATAAATAAGCAGGAAATGAGTCCACCTGAAGAGCAGGGATTGTCCATACACAGGCTGAGACTCCCTGGTAGTACGAGGCAATGCCCACGATTGAGATCTTCCCCTTTTTATGCTGAGGGGAGCAGTTGCAAAGCCTTCTGTTTGCTTTCAAAAGGCAAACAGTCCCCTGACACATAGCACTTTGTGGGAGAACACATTTCAGTGAATGATCACACGGCTTACCAATAACCATGATGTGAACATAAGCAGAAATAAAAAAGTAAAAATAGCTCAAATTTATGTGTACTTTGTAGACACAGAATTTACACCTTTGTTTCCTCAGTTTACAAAGTTAGTTTTGTAGGAAAAAGAAACTCTTGTTATCCCTGTTTTATGGATAATCCAAGTGGCTAATTGACTTGTCTAAAACTACCCAGCCAGTAAAGCACAGGACCTCATCTTAAAAAATAGATCTGTGTGGCTAAAATTAAACCTGTCCAAACCAAACACTGGCAAGGATATGGAGACAATAGAACTCTCATCCACTGCTGATGAAAGGTAGAATGGTACAACTACTTTGCTCTTTCACAAATTTTGTTTCTTAAACAATCCTACAATTGATTTAGCCATTCAAGTTCTGGATATTTATCCAAGAGAAATGAAAACAGAAGCCCATAGAAAAGCCTGTAAACAAATGCTCATAGCAGCTTTATTTGTAATAGCCAAAAACTATAAGTAACAACCCAATGTCCTTCAACGAATGAGCGGGTAAACAAACAGTGGTACATCCATGCAATGGAATATTAAACAGCAATAAAAGGGTAGGAACTATTGATACAAAAAACAGTGTGGGTGAATCTCAAAATTACGCTGACTGAAGGAAACAAGCCAACTAAGAAAGATTATGGATTCTTTATAATTTGGAACCTATAATTCCATTTATAGAAACTCCAAAATATGTGATGGAAAGCAAATCTGGGGTTACTTGGGGATAACAAAATGGAGAGGGGCTGGAAGGAGGGATTACAACGGGCATGAGGAAACTTTTGGACTTGCTGGCTGTTGTGCTTGGCAGAATAATGCCTCCAGCAAAGATGTCCATGTCCTAATTTCTGGAACCTGTGAGTATGTTATTTTATATGATAAAAGGGAATTATGGTTTCACATAGAATTAAGGTTGTAAATTCTCCGACTTTAAAATAGAAAGATTTTCCTTGATTATCTGGGTGGGCCCATTGTGATGACAAAGGTCCTTAAAAGTGGAAGAAAGAGGGGTCAGAGTGGTTAAATTCATGTGTTCTGCTTTAGCAGCCTGGGTTTTTTGGTTGGGATCCCAGGCATGCACCTGCACACTTCACATTAAGCCATACTGTGGTGGCACCCCACATGCAAAATAGAGGAAGATTGGCACAGATGTTAGCTTAGGGCCAATTTTCCTCAAGCAAAAGAGGAAGATTGGCAACAGATGTTAGTCAGGGCCAATCTTCCTCACCAAAGAAAAGAAAAGAAAAGAAAGAAAAGAAAAGAAAAACTTCTTTCAAAATGTATCTTCACTGGGGGCTGGCCTGGTGGCGCAGCACTTAAGTTCACACGTTCCAATTCTCAGGAGCCCAGGGTTAGGCAGTTGGGATCCCAGGTGTGGACGTGGCACGGCTTGGCAAGCCATGCTGTGGCAGGCATCCCACATGTAAAGTAGAGGAAGATGGGCATGGATGTTAGCTCAGGGCCAGTCTTCCTCAGCAAAAAGAGAAAGATTGGCAGTAGTTAGCTCAGTGCTAATCTTCCTTAAAAAAAAAAAAAAGCATCTTCATTGTGGTTCTTCTTTCCATTCTGACATGTTTGCTAAATGTATAGGAAAATCACCCATACTGATCAATTTTATTACACACATTATGTATTACATATCAATATATCTCTTTCCACTCCACAGCTTGGCCCACATTTGTACCTGAGGGATATTTTTGTAAACTCATTGACATGTCTGACTGTAGATTACTTCTGAGAAAATCTAAGATAATGATCTAATTTGTTGATAACGTAAACACCTGTCTACAGTTTTTCTCTCCTCTTGGATAAAGATAAATGAGTTATTAAATTGCATCAGAAACTGAGCTGGAAATTGTCATAGAGGTTATGACTGAGGCCATAGCTTGCCAACAATGCAGAAAGTCTAAGCACCTCTGGTATAAACAGGAGCTCACTGTGGCAGAAGAATTATTTCTGCATGTGCCTGTGTTCATTGTGGGTGTTCTTCATTGGAGTAAAATGGAGGTATGTCTGTAATAAATTGTTAGCTTTGAATGTAGCCTTTGAATTAGGAGTCATGGGAACAGGCAGATTTCAACACACACGCAAGTGGGACTCAATCCTGGTGTGTCAGCCAGTGGCCTTGAGGAAACGGTTGGCATGCACAGAAGGGTTAATGGAAGAGAGTTAAATAAAGGGGTCATGTACACAGAAAGGTGAGTAACATCAAGGGAACCAAACTAGAAGCTGGAGGGCAAGGGGGTTGGATGTGGGACACTCTGTTGTTGGCTCTTAATTAACCACTCCTCCTGGCCCCTGTCATACATTCGTGTAGGCCTCCTTTGACCTTGGGCTTCATCAAACAACCTGCTTTGGCTGATGGAATGTGAGCAGATGTGACATACACCACATCTAAGCAGAAGTTTTAAATGCACTGGAGTGGTTGACATACACTTGGGTGTCTGCCCTCGGCCTTGAGAACAGCAGGTTCCAGATAGGATCTGGCTCCAGGTGAGGGAAGATATGTGGCATGGAGCGATGTGGTCCCCTTCCAGTAGAGGGTCACACATACAAGACCACCCCAGCTTTGACTTGTGAGGGTTGACAGTACACCCCAGGCAAGCCCAGGCGAGAGGGTATGACAATGGCACCCTGCATGGCACACTGGTGCCTGTCCATGACAAGGTTGACATTTCTCCAGCCCTCTATAAAATCCTTCATGTCAGGATCCCAGCATTACCCCTCTGTAGACCACAGTAGTGGGCACATTCCCAAATGTGCACTCATCAATGTTTCCAGCGATACATATGCCCCACTCCCCTCACCAGAGATGTCATGGAGATATGAAATATGGGGGAGGAGGGGTAATCCATGCCTTTGCCAGGCAAGGTCATATACCTGTCACCTTGTTGGATTCTCTGCATAGCTGATGCTGAGCTGAAGCAAGAAACAGATTTTCTCATTTGTCTTGGAGGCAGTCTGACCTTATCTTCACACATCATTGGAGATGAAATCTTGCTGAGGAATTTGATTTTCTAACATTTTACATTAAGATCCTGCATGGAGAAGTACAGGGTCTTAAACAAGAGGATGTAGGTTAGCATGCAGCATAATGGAAAGCTCTGCTGAGGAAGCAACACTGATGTTGATGTCTAATGGGCTGACACAGGCAGAGGGGAAGGAAGAGCATTCTGGGGAGGAGAGAAAGTACATGTAATGCCTGAGAGAGGAGAGAGAAAGGCTCCATCCCAGAGGGTAGCGGGGCTCAGGAAACATGACTTCTGAGGCCATTATTTCATTCCGCACCTACGCTGGATCACCTAGGAAGGGATGAGGAAGCTAGCACTGTGCTTAGAGTCAGAATCATCCAGAACCTTGTGGCCATTCTAGCTTTAAGAACAAGTGCAGCCTGGCTCCCACCCCCTGTGAAGCTGATTTAATTAATGGTTTTGGGTTGCGACCTGGGCTGTGGGGTTTTTCAAAGCTTTTCATGTGCAGCCAAGATTGAGAACCGCTGATCCACAGCAATGGTTCTCCAACTTTAGTGTTCATCAGAATCACCTGGAGGATTTGTGAAAACACAGATTGCGTGATCCTACACCTAGAATTCCTGATTCAGGGCTTAATAATGTGTGTTTCTAATCATTTACCAGGTAATGCTGATGCTGCTGATCCCAGGACCACACCTTGAGAACCATTAATGCAAGAGGGGCAGGAGACACCTGAGAAAGACCCAGCTGTAGGTGCTGGGGGTGGGGAACAAAGGTGGGTCTACAGGTAAATAAAAGGTGGCTATTTCTTTTTTTTTTTTTCCTTTTTTTTAATTGAGTTATTGATAGGTTACAATTGTGAAATTTCAATTGTACATTAATGTTTGTCAGTCATGTTGTAGGTGCACCACTTCACCCTTTGTGCCCACCCCCCACCCCACCTTTCCCCTGGTATCCACTAAACTGTTCTTGGTCCATAGTTTTAAATTCCTCATATGAGTGGAGTCATACACAGATTATCTTTCTCTTGCTGGCTTATTTCACTTAACATAATTCTCTCAAGGTCCATCCATGTTATTGCAAATGGAATGATTTTGTTCTGTTTTGCAGCTGAGTAGTATTCTGTTGTATATATGTACCACATCTTCTTTATCCATTCGTCTGGTGATGGGCACTTAGGTTGCTTCCACGTCTTGGCTATTGTAAACAGTGCTGCAATAAACATTGGGGTGTACAGGACTTTTAGGATTGCTGACTTCAGGCTCTTTGGATAAATACCCAGTAGTGGGATGGCTGGATCGTATGGTAGTTCTATTTTTAGTTTTTTGAGGAATCTCCATACTGTTTTCCATAGTGGCTGCACCAGTTTGCATTCCCACCAGCAGTGTATGAGGGTTACTTTTTCTCTGCAACCTCTCCAACATTTGTTGCTATTAGTTTTAGATATTTTTGTCATTCTAATGGGTGTAAGGTGATATCTTAGTGTAGTTTTGATTTGCATTTCCCTGATGATCAGCAATGATGAGCATCTTTTCATGTGCCTATTGGCCATCAGTATATCTTCTTTGGAGAAATGTCTGTTCATGTCTCCAGCCCATTTTTTGATTGGGTTGTTTGATGTTTTGTGATTGAGTTGTGAGAGTTCTTTATATATTAAGGACATTAAGCCTTTGTCAGATATATGACTTGCAAATATTTTTTACCAGTTAGTGGGTTGTTTTTTTGTTTCAATCCTGTTTTCATTTGCCTTGAAGAAGCTCTTTAATCTGATGAAGTCCCATTTGTTTATTCTTTCTATTGTTTCCCTTCTCTGAGAAGGCATGGTGTCCGAAAAGATCCTTTTAATACTGATGTCAAAGAGTGTACTGCCTACGTTTTCTTCCAGAAGCCTTATGGTTTCAGGTCTCACCTTTAGGTCTTTGATCCATTTTCAGTTTATTTTGCTGAATGGTGAAAAAGAATGGTCAATTTTCATTCTTTTACATGTGGCTTTCCAGTTTTCCCAGCACCATTTGTTGAAAAGACTTTCTTTTCTCCATTGTATGCCCTCAGCTCCTTTGTCAAAGATAAGCTGTCCATAGATGTGTGGTTTTATTTCTGGGCTTTCAATTCTGTTCCATTGATCTGTGCACCTGTTTTTGTACCAGTACCATGCTGTTTTGATTACTGTAGCTTTGTAGTATGTTTTGAAGTCAGGGATTGTGATGCCTCCCGTTTTGTTCTTTTTTCTCAGGATTGCTTTAGCAATTCGGGGTCTTTTGTTGCCCCATATGAATTTTAGGATTCTTTGTTCTAATTCTGTTAAGAATGTCATTGGGATTCTGATTGGGATGGCGTTGAATCTGTAGATTGCTTTAGGTAGAATAGACATTTTAACTATGTTTATTCTTCCAATCCATGTATATGGAATGTCTTTCCATCTCCTTATGTCGTCATCCAATTCTCTCAGAAAGGCCTTGTAATTTTCATTATATAAGTCCTTCACTTCCTTAGTTAAATTTACCCCAAGGTATTTTATTCTTTTTGTTGCGATTGTGAATGGTATTGTATTCTTGAGTTCTTTTTCTGTTGGTTCATTACTGGAGTATAGAAATGCTACTGATTTATGCAAATTGATTTTATACCCTGCAACTTTGCTGGAGTTGTTGATTACTTCTAACAGTTTCCCAATGGATTTTTTGGGGTTTTCTATATATAAGATCATGTCATCTGCAAACAGCGAGAGTTTCACTTCTTCCTTCCCTATTTGGATTCCTTTTATTCCTTTTTCTTGCCTGATTGCTCTGGCCAGGACCTCCAGTACTATGTTAAATAAGAGTGGTGATAGAGGGCATCCTTGTCTTGTTCCTGTTTTCAGGGGGATGGGGTTCAGTTTTTGCCCATTGAGTATGATGTTGGCTATGGGTTTGTCGTATATGGCCTTTATTATGTTGAGGTAGTTTCCTTCTATGCCCGTTTTGTTCAGAGTTTTTATCATAAATGGCTGTTGGATCTTGTCAAATGCCTTCTCTGCATCTATTGAGATGATCATGTGGTTTTTATTCTTCAGTTTGTTGATGTGGTGTATCACACTGATTGATTTGCGGATGTTGTACCATACCTGTGTCCCTGGTATGAATCCCACCTGATAAAAGGTGGCAATTTCAAGATACCTGCAGCATTGGGGAGGAGGGGCAACGGAGGAAGAGGAATTCGACATGGCACTAGTGGGTGGGCATCACTAGAGTATATACAACAATTGAAAGTCCTTCCCTCCAGGAGTCATAGCAGGTGGCCTGGTACAGAGACATCATCTGCAAGAAGCAGGAGCCATGCCTGTGCCGTGTCCCAGTCTCTGGAGGCCAGAACCAAGGCTGTCCCTGAGAAATAAGGACACTGAGAACTGAGCACGGTCCAGTCACGGGGCAGGGGATAGCAGAAGGAGACAGGCCCTCAGGAAGAGGGAGAGACAGACTCCTCAGAACCCAACTGGCCAGCAGGTACTGAGAGCCAAAGCTGCAGGAGCTGCAGGTTCAGGCCCTAGGACTCATCCTGAGAAGCCCAAGCCCCACCCACTAAGACTTTGGGGGCCAGGAGTTGACATACATAACCCATCTCTCCTTCCTCCTCTGGTCCAGCTGCTCCTGTTTCAGTTTACGTAATAGTGCTTCAGGGGGAGTGTGGGAGGGGAAAGCAGCATGGGCTGGGAGGGAGGAAGCTCTAAAGCAGTGCGGCCAAGTTCAAAGCTGGCCCGGAGTCCCATCCCTCTATTGTGCACACCTTATGTAATTCTCTCCGTTTGAGTTTGTGTGGGACCTGTGAATATGAAGAATGTAATGTCTGTGATTAGGTAACTAGACAGTTGACTTTGAGTCAATCAAAAAAGAGACCATCCTGGGTAGGTCTGATCAAATCAGGCGAACATTATAAAAGTGGGCCTGATCTAAACAGGCAAGCTTTATAAAAGCAGAGAGACTCTCTTGCTGGCCTCAGAGACACAGTAAACAACCGCTTGTGAACTGCTTATGGAAAGGGGCAGCCTCTAGGAGCTGAGGGCCTCGGTCCTGCAACCGCGCGGACCTTAATTGGCTAAAAACCAGTAAGCTTGGAAGAGAACACTGAGCTCCAGATGAAAAAGTAGCCCCAACTGATACCTCAATTGCAGCCAGGTGAGACCCTGAGCAGAGGATCCAGTTATGCCATGCCTGAACTCCTGACCCAGGAAACTGTGAGAGCATCCACATCCTGTTTGAAGCCTCTGTATTCGTAGTCGTTTGTAACAGACACAGTAGGAAAAAACCAGTCCAGCTGGGAGTATATATCCTTGGTCAGGCAGCATTTCATACTCTTTGTTTAGCTGCTAGGATGAAAAGAACAAACAAGTTGCATTCTCTTTGTAGTTTACTCATGTGACTTCAGTGGCGAGGGGTTGTTGGGAGAGAAAGCAGAGGGATGCCCTGCAGAAGGCCTTTGCTCTTGCTTCCCAGCCACATTAGGGGGCTGCTTGATTGTCACAGTGACAATAGCCACTCTAAGCTCTTTACTTCCTTGAATCTCAACCCCAGGCTCCCAGCAGGTCCCCTCCACTCCCCAGGAAGGGCAGGTCCCTGCCCAGGGCTCCCCCACCCATCTCTGCAGGCCCCTGGTAGAGCACTCCCTCCACTCTAGTGTCCTTCCTTGGGCTTCCCGCTTTTCCAGGCAGGAATCATGTCCTCAGTGTCTCAGGTTTTCCTGAGCACTTAACCAAATGTGCTTTTGTGATCCCCTAAATGTTGGCTAAATGCACGCACTGTTGATAATATTCTGATAGCAAGTTTCTGCAGCATGACAGTTCTCAAATTGTGCTCCTCAGATCAGCATCAGCATCTGCTGGGAACTTGTTAGAAATCGAATTCTTGGGTCTCCCCCAGACCTGTGGAATCAGAAATTCAAGGGTTGGAGCCCAGCCTTCTGGGCATAACAAGTCCTCCTAGAGACTCTGCTGTGCTTTCAACTTTGAGAGTCACTCTCCCAGCCTAACGTTTTGTGTTTTGAGGCAATCGGCCCCTTAATAATTCCCAAGTCTCTTACCCCTAATTTTTTTGTAGTTATTTTATTTTGAATTTTTCACTGAAATCCCCAAAGTCATATAACCATACTATGTCTGCTCACATTCTCCCTAATCACTTGAGATACATATGTCAGTGGAATCATCGTGGCTTCAGTTTGTTGAGCAGTTACTGGTCATTAACTGTGGTGCTAAACCGAAATCATCTTCCTCTCAAATTGGCCCCAGGAGAGAGGCAACATAGACCCGACTCATCATGGGCAGAGTCTGGAGTGCAGCCATGTAAGTTACTTCTGTGCTGCATCCCCATAGCCAGCCAGGCTGGACTCAAATTCAAAGTCAGGCTGTGTTGCTCCAAAACTGGTGCTTGTAACCTCAGACTAAAGAATCTCAGAACCTTGGATTCTGACTATTAAAAGGCACCAACTGCTTATTGCATTCAAATATTTTGCCATAAAAGCAGCTGGATTGAACTATGGTGAAGTGCCACCAGCAGAGGATGGAAGGACATCAGACAGGTTCCTTCCTGTGGTATTGCTCAACCACACAATGCATTTGTCCTGCAAGCTTACTTGTGGAGCTTATTCTTTTGCTTCTGGGACGACCAATACCTCTCTAAAGAACAGAGCAGACTGTGCCAAAAGCACATCAAGGACTTCCTTGTTGGTGTCGATGTGGTGCGCTGTGAAAGCCACTGGGCCTTTCTACTCTGCTCCAAGCTCCTTGTTTCATCCACCTGGCCCTGGAATCAGCTTCTACCTCTGCCTTCACACCTCTTTGCCCCATCCCAGCCCTGAATGCCCTCCTCAGGGGCTTCCAGCTGATCCTTCCCTTCCACTTCTGGCCTCCACAGTATTTGGGGTACCCATCAACCATGTCTCTGATGTTGGATGTGGCACCACTATTGTATTTGTGGACCACAAAAAACACTGGCCATTCCCTCTGCTGCCTCCTGGCCCTGTTGGCCCTCTGCTGACAGGAGTTATCACTTAGTGTTTGAGCACCATGACAACTGAGGGAAAAAGGATTAAGTCCCCTGCCGCCATCTTTCTTCATCCTTTGAGGTTCTTACATCAGTGGCTGACTTATTCCACCGGGCCCTAAAATACTTCCATTTTCAGGACTTTCCTAATAAAATGGCGAAGTAAAGCTATAAATCTTTGTCATATCTGTTTGGATATTTTTTCTTTGTGCTAAAATATACACAACATAAAATTTACCATTTTAACCATTTTTAAGTATACAATTCAGTGGCATTAAGTGCATGCACAATATTGGGCATCTTTCACCACTATCCACTTTCAGAACTTTTTTATCATCCCTAACTGAAACTCTGTTCCCATTCAATAAGTCCCCATCCATTCCACCCCTCCCACAGCCTCTGGTAACTGCTATTCTACTTTCTGTCTCTACGAATTTGCCTATTCTAGGTATCTCGTATAAGTAGAATCTTTGGATATCTGTCCTTTTGTGTCTGTGTCATTATTTTTGGAACAAAGAAGATAGTGACAGTTGTGGGGGCAGGGGGTGAAGAGTGACAAATGGAATTAGTCAATGGCTAGTGACAATGGGTCCTGTGTGAGTCCTTGTGTATGAGTTATCTATTGGTCCAGAACAAATTGCCACAAATGTAGTCATTTTAGACAGTATACTTTCATTCAGCTCACATTCTGTGGGTCAGGAGTCCAGGGACAGCTGAGCTGGCTCCTCTGCTCAGGCTCTCATGGGTCTGCAGTCAAGAAGTCAGCTGGGCTGTGCTCTTATCTGGAGGTTCAACTGAGGCAGAATGGGCTCCCAAGTTCCCTCTGTTGTTGGAGGAATTCACATCTCTGCAACTGTAGGATTTGGGTCCCCAGCTTCTTACTAGCTGCCCTTGGTTCCTCACCACATAGCAGCTTACTTCCTGAAGCCCACAAGAACCTTCTCTAGAGATTAAACTTAATCACAGGAGTAACAAACATCCCCTCTACCACAGTCTCTTGTTGGAAGAGTGTCACAGGTCCTGCGTACACTCTGGGGGACACTGGGGATAGGAACCATGGGGGCTGCCCTCAAGGCTGTCTGGCACACTTTTGGAGTGGGAGAAATAGTCACAGAAAGCCAGCGAGGGGGAAATGTTGCTCCTTCCTGAGTTTTCCTGAGGTTGCCCAAATTCAGTCATCAAACCTCAAAGAAGGATAGTCAGACCTTTCACCCACAACAAGATGAAGCATTAAGTGTTTTCTAAGAGCTTTCAATGAAGGCTGTATTGAGGCAAGAATGAGGGAAAGATTAGTTTTAACTCTTACTTAGTCATCTTCCACCTCCTGCAAGTTTCAGCCCCAAAATAACTTGGGGGAATAAAATCCTGGGATATTTACATTAGCTCTCTATTTTTAACCATGGTTCTGTCTAAAACATAAAATATCTTCTGAGGTTCTCTTAGAGCCCACTGAACCTGTAGCAAGATATCATATTTATCTTTGTAGCTATTTTCATCCACTTAGAGAACTTTTTGTTTTCATCTGAGTTTTTAGAAGAGATGAAGCAGGTCAATGTGTCTGGCCAATTTGTCAACTGGTTGTACTGCATTCTTAATAAAATGGTGCTAAATTCAGAGCTATTTATCGTACATCTCCTTTTATGTGGCTGAATTTTTCCATTACTTGAAGCTCCCAAATGCTAATAAACCCTAATGTACTGTTTTTGGTGGGAGTGAATGCATTAAGCTTTTCAGAGTTGATGTTTTCACATAACTAGAAAACACTCTGCAAGAAAGGAAGACCGACCCTTGCCATGTGTACATTGGATTTTTGTCCTATTGATCTGAAGCTGTTTAAGCAGAGAAGTGGAATCAGGAGAGAAGGTAACTGCGACAGAAGAAAAATACACCCACAGATTCTGTCCACTTCTTCTACCTTCTGGATTTTGGCTACTGGTTCTTTTGGCATCTGTTTATTTCACAGCCACTAACTGTACATTTTCAAAGGGATCTAATGAAAAAGATATGTCTGGAAGACAGTGAAATGACTCTAATACTCTCTAAGAGAATACATTTGTTACTCATCCAGCCATAATTGGAATAAACATTTTGCCATAGTCATTTGAATCCAAAATCCCTTGTGAAAATCAGATAGATTTTATAGAACAGATAAGACTAATCTACAGTGAGAGAAATCAAAAGAGTTAGCAAACTCCTGCCGGAATATCAATGCAGAGGGGGAATGAGGTCCCCTCCTAGAAAAGCTCCATGTGGCTGATGGTTATGCAGGTATACACGTGGGTACAGTACACTTTTTGTAGGCAAGTTCTACCTCAGGATTGAATGACAAAAATCCAGCCTAAGCCAAGGCTGGTGTAGTCGACACCACAACAGAAGATAAAACCAGTGACTAAAAAGTCAGTAGAATCATTTAGACCCCTGATCTGGGGTACTCTTCCTTCTCCATGCCCACCACAGTTCCCTCTGCCATCCTCTCCCCTCCAATAGTTATTTTTATTGCATGTTAACATGTTATGTTACGTGCTTTTTCAACCAGCTTCTGGCACAAAGATGTAGCATGTTAAGAGTTTAATATCTGATTACTTATATTTCCATCTTCAGTGTTTTTTAATTCCATCCTTCAGTGTAGAGGAAGAAATACAAAATGCGTCTCTCCACCTTGCTCTTGCCCAACGCTCTTGTCAACAGCAGTTGTCCTGTACTTCTGGGAACAGTAAAACCAGTGGGTCCATGTAGCATTTAGTATGCTACAACTGAATCTGGCATTTCTTCTTCTCTTTCTACTAGCTAAATTGTTATTATCTACTACTCCTATTAGGGAAAAAATAGCTCTTTGCCCCAAGAACCTCAAGCAAACAATGTCCAGGTTTCACTCTGGATGGCCAAGGGACATTCTGACAAATGCCTGGTGGGATCTGAAACTACACACTCCAATATGTATGTTTGCAGTAGGTCTTATTGTGAGTGTGTTTCTTTTTGCTGTCTCTGAAATTAACTGCAGGCAAATATCAAGTGGAAGAGCCTTTTGCGTTTCTTCATTCTTTTAGGGAAATAATTTTTGGTTCCTTTTTTGAATATTAAATGAACTTTATTTCAAAAAAAGAAAGCTTTAGATTTCAGTGATTTCAATGGCATGTTTTCCCTGCTTTTTTATTTTTTAGCAAGGTTAGCCCTGAACCAACATTTGCTGCCAATCTTCCTCTTTTTCTGAGGAAGCCTGGCCCTGAGCTAACATCCATGCCCATCTTTGTCTACTTTATATATGGGATGCCTACCACAGCGTGTCTGGCCAAGTGGTACCGTGTCTGCACCCCGGAACTGGGAACTTAACTGCTGCGCCACCAGGCTGCCCTTTCCTGCTTTGTTTTAATTAAGAGGAAATTCACATAATATAAAATTAGTAACTTTAAAGTGTACAATTTAGTAGCATTTAGTATATTCACAGAGTTGTGCAACCCTCACCTCTATAGAGATAGGAAACATTTTCATCATTCCCAAAGGAAACCTCACACCCTTTAAATAGCGGATCCTCATCTCATGCCTCCCTGATGCCTGACCCAGGCAACCATTAATCTGCTTTCTGCTCGAATGATGGACCTGTTCTGGACATTTCCTATGAATGAAATCATGTGCTTTTGACTTTTTGTCTCTGAATTCTCTAGCCCACCAAGTGTTAAGGGTCATCCAGGTTGCAGCATGCGTCAGTAACTCATTACATTTATTTTTAAATGAAAACAATTTTAAATGAAAAATTTGAATTGGAAACATACTTTTGGGTGTTCAGCCATTAACTGAGCACCCACGATATGCAAGGGACTATACTGCCCCCCCACGATGTGAGAGTTGATGTTCTCTCAGAAAAAAGCCAGACCGGGTGGTGATCATAGGACAAAAGTGCATGCGTGCCCCACCCCGAGCCCGGGTCTGACATGTTTACCCTGGGGAACCATTAGAGAGAGGTTCCCAAGCCGCCAAGACTTTCACCTTTGGGGGAGTTGTTCTCCCTCCCCTTCCATCTTTCTTCGGAGCGATGTCCATTTCCCTGGAAACCACGGACGTCATTTTAGCACTGTGATTTCAACTCAGGATAGGTCATAAAGGAGAAAGCAGAGCCCTCTGATTGTCCTGAAAAAGAGTGAGCACTGAGGAGCCCTGCATGCTCACAGGGGAGAAAGGACACAAATGCAAATGGAGACAGCAGCTGTGTGCGATGGCACAGGCGACCTGGCTTTCTCCAGGTAGAGAGGCGGCCCTGTAAGGCTCAGAGCTGTGAAAGGCCCCAGGAGACCATCTGAGGGGAAATGCACCCTGCCAGAACAGTGAGACTTGGTGGGAAGGGGGGTTTGGAAAAGGCACGGTGATGGACGGACGTGGTAGCCAAAGGGAAGATTTGAGACAAGACCTGGCTGCAAGAACACAAGACAAGGGGCAGGCCGTTTTATTTAAAGTCAAAGATTTATTTGGAAATGACCATCTGGTAATTGGTCCCTATGAAAGAGAAGCAAGAGGAAATAAACTATTTTACTTTCCTTCCTCAAACCTCCCACAGCCACTGTCTGA
This sequence comes from Equus quagga, assembly GCF_021613505.1. Lineage (NCBI taxonomy): Eukaryota > Metazoa > Chordata > Mammalia > Perissodactyla > Equidae > Equus > Equus quagga. The sequence continues at coordinate 367,828 of NW_025793725.1, read as the reverse complement.
TTGCCAGCCTGCTCTGGCTCTTGTGAGAACAGCCACAGATGACCGCTATGAGGTCTTCCTGCACCCATGGCTGCAGGATCTGGCTTGCCTTATGACTCCAAAGGAATTTCCCATCATACTTCTCTTCCCATCCTACCCTGACAGGACTCTTATGACTGTCTCAACAGGTCTTGTGTGTGGAGATTTTGCTTTCTGTGTTCTTTCTCTCTTCCACACATGTCTTCTCTCCCTTCACCCCCATGATAAGCCCTTCCTCACTCTTCCAGACCCATCTCTCCAAAACGCAGGCAGAGTGGCTCTCTCCTTTCTATGTTCACCAAGTATATCATATTCTTGGAACAATTATTCAATACAATAAGACATATTTTCCCCACCCAACTACACCTTGGGCATTGCAGATGGTGCCTCAGCCTCACAGACCTTCCAATTTAGAAGGAAAAAGAAGATAGAGAGTGAAAACCTCCATTAAGATCTAAGGCAGAGTAAAGCAAGTAACCCACGATTGGGGATGCCCCTCAGTGTTCCAGATCATCAGGAAAGATGGAAATAGCTGAGTGCAATTTTAATAGCAGTCAGAGGGCCAGCCCAGTGGCACAGTGGTTAAGTTCCCACATTCCGCTTCGGTGGCCTAGGGTTCACTGGTTCAGATCCCAGGTGTGGACATGGCACGGCTTGGCAAAGCCATGCTGTGGCAGGCATCCCACATATAAAGTAGAGAAGATGGGCATGGATGTTAGCTCAGGGCCAGGCTTCCTCAGCAAAAAGAGGAGGATTGGCAGCAGTTAGCTCAGGGCTAATCTTTCTCAAAAAAACAAAAAAAAAGCAATCAGAGAATGAAGAGGTAAGGAAGAGTAGGGAGGTCATGGTGGAGAAATTGGAGAACAAAGACACACTGGAATTAAAGCTGGAGTAGATGATAGGCGCCGGCAATTCTGAGAGGGTTGGCTGAGTCCATTGGGTGTAATGATGTCCTGGGTGGGGGCAGTGGGGGCTTAAATGAAAGGGCAGGTGGTAGACAGTTTGGAAAGGCAGAAGGAGCTGGAGTGGACAGCTGGATTGGATTTGTTGGGGGTCACTGGGGAGAAGTAGTTGCAGATGGTTTCATGGATAGATTTCAGGTAACTGGGAGAATGCTGTCTATCTGCAAAAACTGGAAATTCAGAAGTAGGAACAGCATTTCCTTTTGGGTAAAGGGCATGATTTGGGCCAGATGTTTACTGGGAGTGATGAGTATACACCCCCAAGCCTCTCAAGGCTGAGTCACCTTGCTTTGGTGCTGGGAGAGATGACAGCAACATGGTGCACACAAGAATTATGGCTGGTGGCACGTGTAAAGTGTGACACCAGTCACAGAGGAACACATCTCTTTGGGGGAGCTCCAGAGACTAAAGCGTGTACATCACCACACCCCCCAGGTGTTACATATTTCTATGAACAGGCTAAATAATGCATCAGCCTGCACCAAACCCCTCCTAACCATGGAAACAGTGTCCTACTTCTATCTTTTGTTTCAGCAGTTTAACAAAGTGACAAACGCTGTTCATAGATCTGCTGAGCTCCGCAGGAGGGCCCCCTGTATCTCAGAATGTCCTCTTCTGGCCATAGCACTAGGGTCAAAGATGTGAATGCTGAAATCCAAAGCCAGGCCCACCCGCTCCAACACAAAGACCAGGAGAGATCTCTTTACTGTTTTTATTCCTGGGGAGGGATGGGGCATTTGTAATTACTGGTAGACGGTGAACATAAACCTAACCCCCAACCCTGGAACCTCCCAGAAAACCAGCCAGCAAATGAAAGAAGCTTGAAGGAGTGGAAACAATGGAGAGAAGGTTCCATGTCATATAACAGGTTTATGCTCCTTTGGTTCTTCTTCAGGCCAGCACTGCAATTCGGATGGTCTGATTTACCAGGCTTAATGCTTTGATCAACAACATTTCTTCCATTACCTGAAAGGGTGGAAAGTCATAAAGTCACACAAAACATGACTTTGAAAATTAGATATAGGTTTCATTTTAACATATCTGTAGTTTATTGAACGAAATTGTAAGTAGGGCAATTTCAAAAAGAAAATAATACAGAATTGTGAGCTTTTTGAACACCCACTAGGCAAAGTCCCAATTTAGAGAAATAGATGAATTCTTATGAGATAATTAAACTTCCCACAGACACACGCACACTCATTTCTACCATTTATCACTCACAGCTTTTATTAGAGTTAAGTTTGTCTCCTACCAAAATGTAAGGTTCTAGAAGGTAGTGCTGTGTCTTATGGTTTTATTTTTTCCCATGCAGATCCATAAAATGTACTCAATAAATGTTTGTTTGAGCAGAATTAAATTGACATTACTAAGTGTAATGTTTTGTTTCATTTCCGTTTGTTTATTTTTGCTAGAGGATGCACTGAATTGCTATTTTAGGAAGACCTCATTGCTTAGGAAGTCACAATTGTAGTAAGTGAAGGAATTACTAAAATTGTCCCGACATAGTAATACGTGGTAACTAATGCAGTTTGAAAGTATGGTTGCATCCTTTTCATACGAGTTTCAGTTTTCAATGATTTTAGCAGAAATGTATCCTGACAAAATTTTTACCTTTTTTTGAAATTTGTTTATCCAATTGGTGTTTCTTTTCTGAAGTACTTTAAAGGGCAAATAAAATATGTAACTTCATGCTTGTAACTCCATTGCAGCCATATTTATGCCGCTCCTGAAATTTGTACATAGGTTCTGGAAGTGCCGTTTTCTTCACGCCAACTGAACTAACAGTTAAAAAAATCTAAAGTCTTTAAACCTGAGGGATTTTCTGAGGTTGCTGCAGAAAGATCTCCTGCTGGAGAAAAAACTCATGTCCGCTTATATGGACTCTGACAGAAATACATAATTTAGAGGAAAAGCATAAATTAGCACATGTATATTTTTGAGCTAAATTAATTTTATGTTTAATCTTTAATGCAATTTTCACAGTAGTCCAGTGATGAAAGTAGCCAAGGGTTATTATTACTGTCGTGTTATGATCTCCTCCCTATTTACCATGGGAAAATCTTTGAGTTCAATCAGATCACATGATTTGCCCGATCCATCAGGTTATCCCGTGACAAAGCCAGGTATCCAGGCTCTCTACTCTGTGATCTGGTGTAAAATATTAAACCTGGATCCTTTACAAGCCCAAAAATGCTTTGCTGAGATGCTTAAGTAGAAGCTAGGTCCTGAGAACTCAGTGGAAATGAAGTCCTTGGAACTGACACCGTGAAATTAATCATTCACCTGTGGGGGCAGAGAAATGTGCTGTGGCTCCTGAGGGGACGTGGGCGGTGTTGGAGTTGAGTCCCTGCCCGGAACATCGCAAACCATACTTGGCCTTGCGGGAACAAGACATCCAACCTGTGGGCAGCAGACTCCTGGCCTGAACTGGCTGACAGGATTTCTCAGGGCTCTGGCTTGGAATTCCTTTGCCCCCTTTTTCTTCTTTCTGTCCAAACCCTCTGTCTTCTTTCCCTAAGTGGGCAAGACATGGCATGAAATACTAGATACATCTCTCCTTAGTCATTTCGTTTTGTTCTATATTCTCCTTCAAATAATTGTTTCTAATCTCCACCTCCTTCTTTAGAACCAGTAGTCTCTGGTCCCTCCCAGTTTAGTGTTTTTCTGGGATGGGGGCCAAATGTGTGTTAGTTGGCACCCCTTCCCCATCCCTCCTCTGCTGGGCCCCCCAGCAGGATGGCAGGGAATGGGGAACTGCTGTGTGTGCAATGCGGGGGGGGGGGGGGGGCGGGGGCTGGGCTGTCTTCCAGCTTTCCACACACACATACCACATACCTGGGGGACCATAAGCGGGAGGGGCTGAAGAAGAGGAGGGTGGCTTTGGGGTGAGTAGCCACAGATAGCTCATCCCTCCTTCAAAGTAGGGCACCATCATCTCTGCCCTGGGGACCCTGAATTCCCTGCTGGCCAGCAGCACTGTTCTTGGCCTGATAATGTTTCTGGAGCCTTTGCTGCCCCTCCTCTAGAAACACCTTTCCCTTCTCCAGCTCCTTGGACACAGTCACTGAACAGCCCCCTTCGAATGCCGTGATGATGTTGACGGCGCATAACGGTGAAGCAGGAGCCTCCAGCCATGGTAGTCAGGCTCACCCTGTCCCCCAGGGACAGTCAGGTTAGCTTGCCTACTGAGGTGCCTGCAGAGGGAGGGCCTGGCTAGGGCCATGGGAGTAAGCATGGAACCAGCACAGAGGGAGAGCAGGGCCTGGTTCCAAGAACCATGAATCCTGGGGTGCTCTGCATCTGTAGTGGCCACCCTTGGGGAACATGGACACATCCTGGCTTGGCAGGGAGGTCCTGGCCAGTCTGGGATTGCTGTCCACTCTCCTTTGAGCTGCTGGGTACATTTGATGTAAAACAGTTGTTACAACCAAAATTGAAAGGCCTTAGTGGAGTACACAAGAGAGAGAGAATGAGGAGGAAGAGGGAGAGAAAGAAGGAAAGAAAGAAATGGAGAGAAAGAGAAAGAGACAAAAAGGAGAGAGAAAAGAGATAGAAAAGAAGCAAGAGGAAGAGAAAAGAGAGGAGAAGACAATGAAAGAGAGAAGGGGATGGAGGCTTGGGAGCCATCCAAGCTGTCATCCCAGTTGGCAGTGAGCATCCCTCAGCCCCTCAGAGTGCAGCCCCGCCAGGCCACTTGGACCCTGTCCTCCAAGACTGTTCATCTCTCACACTCACCACATGGAATTTTCCTCCCTCCCCCAAGGAGAGAGAAGCTGCTGATCAGTCCTCCTGGGTAGCACATGCTTGACTGATGATTTCTTCCCCATCAGTAATTAAATCAGCTCTCAGTATAATCAGACCCAGGTGAAGTGACCTTGGCTCAGTGGAGTTGGGTGTCTGCTAAGCCTAGTACCCATGTTCCCTGAACCTCATCACTTCTCAGCACAGCTCACGACCCAGCTCCAGGCCATGGTCTGGAGGGGAAGAGACCCAGGGTCTTTGGAATCACAGCCCATCTGCACCGCTTCTATTGTACACTCCTCTAGTCCACCAACTGCATCTTTTCATTTGTGTTAACATGCTACTGGGCTAACTTATTGTTTTTTTCTTTTGAGGAAGGTTAGCCCTGAGCTAACATCCATGCCCATCTTCCTCTACTTTATATGTGAGACGCCTACCACAGCATGACTTGATAAACAGTGGTAGGTCCACACCTGGAATCAAAACTGGCAAACCCTGGGCTGCCAAAAGCAGAGCATGTGAACTCAACTACTATGCCACCAGGCTGGCCCCATGGGCTAACTTTTAGCTGGTGTGGGGATGGCTTTGAATACCAGTCACAGTTAAAGAAGCTCCTTCCTTCATGAGAAGCCCTTATCCCGTCAGAAATGATATGTCTGCCAAGAGGGAGTGCCTGTGTGTCAAGCCACCCCAAGCCTCAGGAATCTTGCTGGGGTCTGTCCTGCTCCCAGGCCGTGTGATTCAGCTTGGGTAAAGCAGCACTATGCAGAAGGTATGGTAACTGGATGAAATGTGATGACTGTTACCACATGTTGCCAAAGAGTGGCCATAAACTAAGGTGGTTCCAGTCTCCTTCTGTAATGACCAACCTCAAAATGAATGTACTGGGGGCAGAGGAGACCAGAGCCACAGCTCATGCTCTTACCATGGATGTGGTGGGCAGACCTTCAGGTGACTTCCAGCCCTTGTGTAATCCCCTCTCCTAGTGCAGGTGGGCCCTGAAGTGCTTCTAACCGAAAGAGTAAGGTAAAGGTGAAGGGATTTTTGAAGATGTATTTAAGACCCCAAATTAGCTGATTTTGTTTTGATCAAAATCAAAATTATCCTGAGTAGGCCTAACTGAATTGGGTGAAAGCTGTTCAAAGCAGGAAAGACTGTCTTTCTGTTGATGGCTTTGAAGAAGGAAGGACTATGATTTCCACAGCTGCAAGGAAATGTATTCTACCTCAAACCTGAGTGAACTAGGACAAAAGTTCTTCCTCTGTTGAGCCCCTAACAGAGGGGCACTCAGCCAACCCACTCATTGCTGCCTGGGGAGACCAAGAACAGAGGACCCACGCATGCCATGCCTGGACTCCTGATCCCAGACACTGGAATATAATACGTGTGTGTTATTTGAAGCCTCTAAGCTTGTGGCAACATGTTACTCAGCAATAGAAAATTCATTCACTGGAGAAATCCAAAGGCCCACAAACATGCTTCCTTCCAGGGGAATCTCCCTTTTTTTTTTTTCCCCTGAGGAAGATTAGCCCTGAGCTAATTACTGCCAATCCTTCTCTTTTTGCTGAGGAAGACTGGCCCTGAGCTAACATCTGTGCGCATCTTCCTCTACTGTATATGCGGGACACCTACCACAGCATGGCTTGCCAAGTGGTGCCATGTCCACACCTGGGATCCGAACTGGCGAACCCCGGGCCGCCAAAGCAGAATATGTGAACTTAACTGCTGTGCCACTGGGCCAGTCCTCAGGAGCATGGCTTGACATGGCATGGGTGACCACCACAGCAGCTTCAGAAGACCTCTGAGGGTACCTGAGGGTGGCTGCCCTCAGAGGGCTGCATTGGCGGCAGACACACTGCACAGCGATCTGCACAGCCATGGGGAGCAGCTTTCTTACCCATACATGCTCTCAGGGGCACCTTCTACCCAGCCTGACTCCCAGGTTTTCAGTCTTATGTCCCTTCATGGAAGTGTCAGGACACAAAGGACTTCACCAGTACTTTGGCCACCTAAAGTTTGATGGAGCAACCCCGTGACAGACACTATGTTATGACCCAGCTATATCCAGAGGAGGTGACTGGGAGGTTTGGTGACTTGCTCAAGGCTGTGTAGCTCTGATGAGGAGAGCCAGGGCCTGCTGGTGTTTGTTAGTCTCAGGCTCTGCTCTTGACCACAATACCTTCCTTCTCACAGCACCACCAAGAACCTTCACTGGAGCGATGTCATCAAACCCATGTTGGGTCTGCTCTGAGGGAAGCTGAGGGGGTCTTAAGGAAAACTGGAAGTCATTTTGATGTCTCCTGCACTGCACATGAGGTGGCCTTATGGGAGGGAGGCAGATTCTCAGGTCATAGTGATATCAATCAATCTCCTTATTATAAGAACAGTGTCCTAGTCTCCATGACATGTTGCATCTATTCAGACAGGATCAGAGTCAGCACCAAATTTGGGGGAGGCCCTCTATCCTGGTAAAGTCCACTCTGTGGCAAGTGTTGTATCACAGAGTTCCAGAAAAGCGACTCAGAGGAGCCAAATCTTACCACAGGTTTTGCTAAGGGGACATCCTATGGACAATTGGCCATTCTTGTAGAGACATGGTTGAACCAAAATTTACCTGTAAGTTCGTCCTCCATTGCCCACAGCTGCAACACACACACATGTGATCCCCCATCCATCTGGGGTTGCTTGTAGGAGGGAAATGGAAATTACCAGATGTCTGCGAGGAGACCGTGGAGCTGGGAGCTGGGAGCACTAAGAGATTCAACTCTTCTGCTGAGGAGGGCCACAAAGACACCTGAAGAATTGGTAGACCCAACTCTTGGGACTGCAATGATGCATACTTTTTTGGGCAGCTTGGTCTTATGTGAAAGTCAAAGAATATTTATATATGTGTTGATAGCCATTAGAATTGACAAAAGCAAAGAGAGAGTTTCCCTGATAGACAAGGTGTTTGGGAGCCTGTGGGACAATGACTGGGTGATACACATGCAATGTTTCCACTCAGTTTTACCTGCTCGTCTGTTCGCTTCCAGTCACAGGATGACAGGAGCTGAGGACGTACACTGAACTTCACTGCTGTGCTAAGAAGCCTGGGAATACAACAAGTAAAGTCTCACAACCACCAATGGTCCAGGGCAGCAGTTCTTAACTGGGCATTAGTTCCCCAGGGGCATCTGGCAATGCCTGGAGAGGGTTTTGATCTTCACAACTGAGTGGAGGGGGATGCATAACTGGTGTCTAGTGAGTACAGACCAGGGATGGTACTACACACTCAACAAAGCACAGGATGGCCCCACACACCAAAGGATGATCAAGTCCCAGATGACAGCAGTGCTATGAATAAGGACCAGGCCCCAAGTCAGAGTTGTGTCTTACTCATTTTCAAAAGATTTTTTCCCAACTGGGGCAATTTTGTCCCCTGGTCCCCAGGGACGCTTGTCAATGAATGCAGACATTGTGTGGGTGTAACCAGCATCAAGTGAGTGGAGACCAGGTATGCTGCTCAACACCCTGAAATGCTCAGGCCAGCACCACAACAAAGAACGATCAGCTGCAAATGATAACAGTATTGAGATGGAGAAACCCTAGGTCCTAGCTACTCAAAGTGAGGTCTGTGGAACAGCAGTATCAGTGCCACCTGGGAGCTGGTGAGAAGTGCAGTCTCAGGCCCCAGCCCAGTCCCATGGAAGCAGAATCTGTAGGTGGACAAGATTTCCTAGGTGTATATGAGAACATAATGGTGCTTAAGCAGCATTGTTCTTGGAGCCCATTTGCAGGGACTAAGCATTAGTGAAAGGGATGGGTACATAATTGCATAACTTGTCATGGAGTCCCAGGGAGTGTGGCGAGTCTTCCTCCAAAAAGATGAGGACAAGTCATGAGGAAAACTTTAATCTTCTTTTCAAATCCTTTCTACCTGATGCGACTTTTTTTTTTTTTTTCTGAGGAAGATTCACCCTGAACTAACATCCCTGCCTGTCTTCCTCTATTTTGCATGTGGGTCGCTGCCACAGCATGACTGCTGACAAGTGGTGTAGGTTTGCACCCACAAACTGAATCCAGGCCTCCAAACCAGAGTGTGCCAAACTTAACTGCTACACCACAGGACTGGCCCCTCTGGTACCACCTTTAATTCTCTTCCTTTTCATACCTCTTTCCTTCACTTTTTTTTTGTTTTTTGGGTTTTTTTGTTTATTTGTTTATGACAGCTTTATGGAGATATAATTCAGATACCATTAAATTCACCTTTTGAAAGTGTACCATTCAGTGGTTTTTCATCTATTCGCAGGGTTGTGCAACCACTATCCAATTCTAGAACATTTTTTTACTTCAAAAAGATATTCTGTGCTCATTAGCAGTTACTACACATTCTTCCCTGTCCCCAATCTCTGGCAACAAGATAATCCACATTTCTGATGCTCAACTAGTGTACAGCGGTCTTGACAAAAGCAGTGTATGTATACAGTTTAAGTTAGCCTAAGTTTGGACCATGGCGTCTTCAAGTCCAGTCCAGTATCTCTTGCTTATAACTCAGTGTAGAGTTTGGTGTCTGGCGTGTACTTTGCCTACTGTGTTGAAGGAATGAATCTACTTGCCAGAGAGAAAGTAGGAAGACTGGACAACTACTCAGTAGGTTCTATAATTTCATATTCATTAACATTTAGATAGTGTATGTCAAGCTCTTAGTCCAGTGCCTGGTGTATTATGAGCGCTCAGAAGAGAAATAGTTCTGGGTTGGAGAGTCAGAAAGCGTGAAGGAAGTAGCTCCCAGGAAAAACAGCACCTCTAAGGATAAATAATAAGGTAATCCATGTAAAGTAGAATACATGTCAGGTCAGGTAGAATCAGCACAGGCATTGAAGAGGTTAGTGAAAGGATGCACACGGGCAGGTTGTAGAGGATTTCCTGTGCCTTCAAGATTTAAGTTCGAGGTTTCTACATGCTCAAAGTAGAGACTGAAGAGACAGCAAAATTAGAGAAGCAACAAGAATTTTCAAGATAGCAGTTCAGAAGCTTATAATTTTTTAATTTTTTTATTCCATTGTCTTAATCTTTTGAAATATTTAGAGCCTGTCCATTTAACTCATGTATTGCTTTGTAATGTGTCTGCTACCTCTTCCTCTTGGGAGGATCGTTTCCTTGTATTATTTTAATTTGTGAGCTGATGTTCAGTGAGGCTTTATCTGTGAAAATTCTAAGGCCAAACAGTCCCCTTTTCCTTCCAACCTCTTACTCACCAGCACCTCCTTCCTTGCCAATTTGATAGGGTAGGCAGTGTGCCCAGCCCCCAAGGGTGGGTCATAATTCGGCTAAGACAACCATGACAATCCCCTTCTATATTTTCCTACTCTCTTGCAGCTAGGCATGGCCATGTTGACCAGTTCTAGCCAGTAAGTTGAAAGTAAAAATCTTCTGGGGTGTTTCTGGAAGTCCTCTAGCTTTCCTAATAAAAGGAGATACATATCTGGTACTGCTTCTTGTGGATGTGTTGTGCATATAAGGTGACACAAAGGAAATGCCAAGAAAGCCACAAGGATGCTAGTCCTGACATCAAACACTGGACAATTGCTAACAGCCACTTCTCTCCAGATTTCTTATGAAATGGAAATAAATCCCTATTTGTTTAAGTTACAATAAGTCAAACTGGTTTTCTGTTAAAGTAACCTTGGTTCCTTGGCTGAGGTCTGCCTTTCCAAAGGCTTTCTGTCTGCTTCTGCCAGGTGACCCAAGTGTATGACCAGTTTGGAACCACTTTTCATCTTAGCTTGCAGATTCCTGGACCTCAAACCTAAACAAATGTGATAACATTCTCAGGGTTTTGTTGTGGGGTTTTTTTTCCTGTAAAAATCTAGAACCCAGGCCACGAGAGGTTTGTCTATAGAAAATGTCTACTATTACTGTTAGTGCCGTTTTTACTGGGGTGCTCCTGCCTTTAATGCAAATGTTAGTTCCAGCCACCAACCTTGCACGTGCCCAAGTCTGTCTCTTACCTACACAGTTCTCAGCTGAGACTGGCAACCATGTCCATCCATCCTTTCTCATGGAGTGCAGCCTTGGTGTCACTTCATGTCTATTGCTACTGGTTTCTGGTCTCCGTTTCTGGAACTGATGTGTAAACATAGCTTATAAAATTATAAAGGACTTAAATGCTTTTACTAACTCCTAATGTACAAAGTAACTTACAGGAAGCATGCAACAAGTTACACACTAACAGGTATATCCCTAGGTAGGTACATAGCATTACATTGTTTTCTACTCCTGAAGGCAGTTAATCTAAAGCCAGTTTTAATTTAAAAGAAAAAAGTTACATTATACAGAATTTTTGTTGTTGAAATCTGTTAATAATTTGCCAGTTAGGTAGAATATCCAAAAGGATATGAGGCCATAAGAACCACACAGTTCACATCTTTAATCTTTATAAGATTTTTTCTAAATGTGAAAAATAAAATGTAATTACAGGAATGGTATGTATTTATAAAGGGTTGACTTTGAAGCTCCAGCTTCTCTAATAAACTCATAGGATTAATCTAAAAACTAACACGTTTGTACCAATGTCTGTAAGCTTCACTATTCTGGGGAGTGCATGATTCACACTTTTGGATGAGCTTATAAATTTAGTTATGAAGGGAAGCTGTGTTGACTTGTTTTGTAGTTTAGATTCTCATACTATTCCCTAGACATGAACCTAAAAGTCAAGTAAAAGTGTTAACAAATATTCAAAGTGAAAAGCAGGCCCTTCTAATATAGAAAACTTTCAAAGAAACCCTGTATAGGATATTTCTTGTGGAGCACTGGTCACCTGTCTCACCTTTTTATCCCATCCACTTCAAGCAACCAATTCTCCAAGGGCTCACCCAGCACCAACAGACATCCGCGTTGCTATCCTCCCCATCCTCTGGCTTCTGCATTGACTCGGTGGGGAGAGGCACTGGCACTCACCCAGCTGACAGATAAAGGCTTCCCCCTTTTCTTCTTCCTTTCTCCCTGCAATCCCCCCAAGGTTCTATACTGCCCCCCCTCACTCACCTCCCTCAGGCAGTCCCAAACCAGCCTATAGGACTAACCAACTTGTCCTTCCCTGCTTGCTGCCCCTTGTTCCTAGATCACCTTTCTATCAAACACTTGCACTGAATGAAGCTTTTTTTTCAGGCTGTGCTTTGTGGGGAAGCTATTCTAAAACAGTCCAAATAGTAAGTAGGTTAAACAAGTATTGACTAGCAATATTCTTAGGTGACTTGATTTAATGTAGAAATACAGCCTTAAGAAACTTGGGTTTTCAAAGTACCTTATGTATACTTGCTACCTTTGTTTTCAAATAAAACTTCAAAAAGATTTGCTTTACTTTTCTTCAGAAGACAAATATTACTGAATACTAACTTTAAAAAAAAGGGCCATTTAAATCCATAAATTCTTAGATATTCCACACATCGCCATTAGCTCTAAAACCACTGAGCTAGGTTCAAATCCACATTCTACCACTTGTTAGATGCATGACCTTACTCAAATTACTTGGCCTGTCAGTTTTATTATACAGTTGTGTGTTGCTTAACGACAGAGACACTTTGAGAAATAACATCATTAGTTAATTTCATCATCGTGTGAACACCAGAGTGTACTTAAACAAACCTACATGACATAACCTACACACCTAGGCTACGTCGACCACTGTCATATATACCAGGCACCGTTGTTCTGCAGTGTGTGGCTATATATATAAAGTAGGGAAAAGAAGAGTTACCTACCCCATGGATTATAAAGCCTATGTGTTTAGTTGCACATACTAGAATTAACTTCTGCCTGGATAAAAACCATGGAAACCATCTCCTACTTTTAGAAGTTTGACTAAAATTGGTCTAAGATTTATATGCTATATTACTTGGTTAACCCAGGAACCAAAGAATCACAAGCAGAATCAAGAGACAAAATTTTATATATATGCACACAGTTTTATATATAATGCAGCATCACACCATGTAGGGCATTTACTCTTATTTTATACATTCAGATATGTTTGAAACACTTCTTAAGGCTACAAAACAGAACATAGAAAAATAAACAGGAATATATTCAACACTTACAAAAAGTGATATGATAAAGAATATAAAGTACTATTTTCCTTTCAACACTTCAAAAGATATGTATATATACTTTTTTACAAGTAACATCACAAATGATCACATCTTCACATGCTTTTAAGTATTATTTGTACTCAGTGTAAGGCTATTATTTTTCATACATAAACTTTTTTCTAGCTCTGTAACAATGCAATTTTTAATCCATTCAAGTAAATTCAACCCCAAAATTGCTGTTTCCCAGCATTAAGACATGCACCCACCCTCTTCTAGGATTTTCTAAAACATTTCAGGGGGAAAAGATCCCAATTAGTGGGAGAGTAAATGGCTGACACTAGTAGCAAAACCTTAGTTCTTTGAAAGTGACATACTGGAACTGAGCCATTAAGATTTTAAACAAAAACACAATAGCATTTAGACATTAAATAGGAAGCAAAATACAGTAAACAGAAATAGTGTAGCCAAATATGCATTCTCCTCAGCTACACTAAAATGGACCTTGCTTAGTACCCAGAAGTGAAAGACTAAGGTTACCTCATCTAAAAGTGAAGGTAAAATAAATGAGGCATAAATAAATATTGCTAGTTTCTAGGATGGCTGAATGTTTTCTAAACCAGAAATGGTTAGAAAGGAACTGTATTGCACCAAGTCAATCATAAGCAAGTTTGCAGTTCACAGGCATTTTAATTCAACCTTGAGTCACAAAGGAAACACTGCAAGTATAGTTTGCATCAAATAAGCTGTATCAGCATTGTGGTTTGGGAAAACCCACTCCTACCAGGTCAAGGCAGGGTCTGAGCTTAGGTCAGCCGTGAAAATGAACGCATGGGTTACCAGGAAACGAATGAGGACTACACAGATGCTAACATCCTGCTGCCAACCAGTACATGGAGCAAGAGTTGAAGATTGATCTGAGAGGAAATGAAATTGAAGAGAAATACACACGATACTAAAAGGAAAGGGACAGCAGTCAAGTTTAGCAAAAGCAACTACCTAAAACGAAAAAGAAAGGTGAGCTTTGGTCATTCTAAACATTTGTTCTTCAAAATGTGTAAGATCATAATACAGTCAAGTTCCATAATTTCCAACTCAAAATACAAATGATTCTCACTTCTAAGCTTTTGTTTTTCTCTTATATAGAAACATTATAGTTCATGTCAACATACCTCTGATTCAGTTAAAATGGAGGACGACAAAAGCTTGCTTGGCCCTAGTTTGACCTCAGCATAAGGCAAAATCCCCTGGGCTAATACAAACAAACCTAAAGGAGAAAAACAAAACTGACCTTCATACAAAGACTGATAATTTTAAAACTAATTAACAAAAGTCAGAGTTCTTTTATTCCAGAGGTCACTGAGTAAAGTACCATCTCCTAAACTTCTCTTTCAGCACTGTTTCCATCATGTCCTGGAGGTAAGTTATGGAAAACAGGAAAGAAATCAGTATTTCCTTCAGGAACTATAGAGTATTCTGTTACTCAATTGAGGTAAGACAGAGTGACAGTGAAGAAATGAGCAGTATTCTTTCCTATCCAATTTTTAAACATTTCCAGAAGAAACTGAGACAATCAAATCCCAGTCAATAAAACAAAGGACACTAGAAATAGCAATTTCTTTTGGACTCCTGAGATCACACTATTGAACTCTTAAATCTAGTCATTGTATGTAAATATGATTTTCATAAAAATTATCAGGTTAGGCTAATTCTACATAATAAAGCATTAGCTGAAAGTGGAGGACCCTCTAATCTTCATTTCATAACAACTGTTGATGTTAACTAAGAAAAAAATGGCTTAAGGAGTACCTTCCTCAATTGTTCTAGCTTTAGAAGGTGACAACAGAAGTTCCTTTCAACAGGTTCTCTCAAGAATTTTTTTCCACACAACCATCCCAGTCTTTACAAATTTTTACCTAGCACCATCATAATAAAATGTTATCTTTCAAAGTGCTGTCTAAAATCCTATGTTACAAAACATCTAAATGCTAATCACTACTCAAATCAGCAGTTACACAGACATTAGGTAATTAATCCTTGGACATGTTGAGTCTACTGACGAGCCCGTTAAAGGCGTGCTTCATTTCAGTTACAGTGTTTTTTATTTCTAGCATTTCCTTTTGATTATTTCAGAGTTTCCATCTCCCTGCTTATAGTGCCCATCTGTTCTTGAATGTTGTCTATTTTTTCCATTAGAGCCCTTAATATATTAATTATAGTTATTTTAAATTCCCTGTTTGATAATTCCAACATCTGTGCAGATCTGAGTCTGGTTCTGCTGATCGCTTTGCCTCCTCAGACTATGTTTGTTCTTGCCTTTTGGCATGCTTTGTAATTTTTTGTTGAAATCCAGACATGATGTATCAAGTAACAGGAACTGAGGTAAAAAGGACTTTAGTGTGAGGATGTATGTTAATCTGGCTAAGGGTTGGGATACATTTCATGTTTGCTGCAGCTATACGTACCAGAGGCTACAAATTTCTCTAGTGTCCTTGTTTTTGTCTCCGCTCTTGAGTTTGGCCTCCCCTAAGTCCTCCACCTCAGAGAGAGTCTGTGTCTTGCAGTTCTTTCAATGTAATCCACTGTTATTATACTGGAGCTCTGTTGGTATGACAGTAATGTGGGGGGGGGGGGGGGGGGGAAGGGAGCATTCTATAATCTTTTGATTAAATATCAGTCTTTTAAGTGGTCCTGTGACCCTGGGCCCTGACCTTTACAAGTGTCTCTCCAGTAGTATAGCTTTCCACCCCACACTCCTTACTCTATTTACTGGCAATTAGTTTCCAATCTATTTCCTTGAAGCCCTGACCCCTGTTGACTTTGTTCCCCACCTCCCCCCACTTTAGGTAAGAAAAAAAACAGTAGTGGGGATGGAGTAGGAGGAATGCCCTTACCCAGCTGGGAGAAAGCTCTGGCAGAGTCTTTTCTCCTGGAGAATAGGCCTTATGGAGAAGGCTCTGGGCGTGTTACACATGATTATTCTCCCTCGCCTCCTGTTAGAGCCATGAGGGGATTTTTCTTGGATCTTCACTATGACAATACAGTCCCTGGAGTTACGTAAAGTCCACGAAAGTGTGGAGGCTCCTGTAAGGCTGCAGCCCTGAGAGTTTCTCACTCTTGCACTAGGTCACACTACTGGTTGCCACATCCACAGCGATGTGGAGGAAGCTGGAAAATGAAGTCAATACACAGAGAGAAAGAGAAGAGACATGGAGAACCCTAGCAACACCTGTGTCCCTGAAGTTTGCTGCACCCCTCCCCTTCTCCTTGTATGAGTAGGCGAACCAATAAATTCCTCTTGATTTGCCCAAGCTAGTAGGTTGCTGTCATTTCTAGCCAAGAATCCTGGCTAATATAGAAGCCGATAGTAAGTCATGTTTTGGTTTTTAATGTCTAAAATATTATCTTCAAACATAAGCCAGGAAAGCCTACTGGAAAAAATACCTTGAGGTATCATTCTCTAAAAGAGCAAAATCTAAAATGTCAGGTTACAGGGGGCCAGCCCTGTGGCCCAGTGGTTAAGTTCGCATGTTCCGCTTTGGCGGCCCAGGGTTTCGCTGGTTTGGTTCCTGGGCGCGGACATGGCACTGCCCATCAGGCCATGCTGAGGTGGCATCCCACGTGCCACAACTAGAAGGACCCACAACTAAAAATACACACCTACGTGCCAGGGGGCTTTGGGGAGAAAAAGGAAAAATAAAATATCTTTTTAAAAAAAGTAAAATATTAGGTTACAGAAGAAAGGCCTTAAAGATAAAACACCGAGCAGGATCTTACCATCTGGATTATGTACAAATCCCTTGGTCCTCTCTATACCACAGAAGCATCTATAAATAAAGATAGTATCTGTCACTGAGCTGTCTATAAAAAGTATAAAATGAAGTTCATAAAGTGCTTTGAGCAACTTCGAAAATAGTACTTTTAAAATCTAATGTATATAATGCATCACATTTAGGAATAGAGAATTTAGATTAATTATCAGTATTCCTGTTGTTCAATTTCTTTTTCTGTAATTTGAGAGTAGTAATACCTTTCTTGAGGGGTTGTTGACAGAATTAGCAATCCTATATATGTGAAGCTGGGAGACCACGACTCAGCCTAAGGCAATACTGCCAGAAAAGGAGGGACTGCCAACTCCCCAGGCATCTTTTGCAGGAGCTGGTAGACATTTTGAAAAGGGAGCTTGTGCGGGGCAAGTCTTCTGCAGAGACTGAGAGTTTAGGTCCTGGGGGAAGAGACAGGAGAGCTGAGCACAATGAGAGATGGTGTGGTAGTTGGTTCCTAGGCCAGCCAGATGGACTAGCCCCTGTGAGGAGAGAGGCAAGGATCCTGTGCTCTGGGAACACAGCAGTTTGAGCAACTTAAGAGTTTCACGGTGGGGACATCTAAGCAGGGCAGGGCTCTCCTAGGAACAGCAGCAGGTGAGATCATGGAGGCCCAGCAGAAGCCTGGCAGGAGTAAGCGGCACCCAAGAGTGTGGGCTTGTGTGTGAACCAGTGAGGAACCCCTGCGACTTCCAAAAATACTTATGAAGACGAGTCTTCAGGGGACTGAGATCCTGTGTGATATGATGGAATCCCAAGTCAGCAAAATTTGGGTGTAAAAGCTCATGTGACTTTATTCGTAAGAAGAGAGTGTTGATCCTTGAGGAAGTGTGACTCATTCAGCCTCTTAGAACAAGGATCAGCAAACTTTCTGTAACAGGCCAAAGAGTAAATGTTATTTACTCTTTGTGGGCCATAGGGTCTGACTCAGCCACTTAACTCTGATGTTGCAGCCTGTGAGCAGTAACAGAATGGGCGTGTTTGTGTTGCACTGGAACTTTATTTATGGACACCGTAATTCAAATTACATATGATTTTCACACATCACAAAGTGTCATTATTTTTCTGACTTTTTCCCAACCCAATGTATGCTTTGCTTAGGGGCTGTACAGAAACAGGTATCGGAGCTGCTGTCTGCCAGATCCCGTCCTAGAACGGAAGTTCCACCAGGGCGGGGTATTTCGCCTGTCTTAATTACTCCTTCCCAGTGCCTGGCAGGGTCAGATGCTGTCTTTATTCAACATTTTGATATTTTGCTCATTATGGAGTTTTTTTGCATTAATTTTGAATTTTTAAATTATAGCATTATAATATCATCTTGATGAATACCTTTTTGGTGCCCCCTTAAATTCACCTCCTCCTGGTGTTCTAGCCCATGTCCCATGGGAAGGGTTCCATGGTGGTGGTGTGAATTAATCCAGGTTGGCAGAGGGGCAGTCAAGGACTGTGGACTCCAGCTTGCACTTTCTCCCGAGGCAGGAAGGTGCCAGGGGAGATTTCAGCGGCTCCGTGAACTTTCCTGTGGGAAAAACTCTGCAGCCTTATCACTAACTGAAATCTAGCATTTCTGACAAAATAGAGTACTCCATAGAGTATATAGGATGAATGACATTAACAGTGGCAATAACAGTATCTTTAATTTGTTACAAATTTGTCACAAACGGAAATCTGATATATTTTCAGAGCCAGTTAAAGTGGGAGCAGATTCTGTTTACACTTATCACTACTTTGAAATGACAGAAATTATTAGAAACACATCTAGAACTTTCCATTCGAAGTATTGAAAAAGAAGCATACATATTACTATAGTAGAATTCTAAAAGATATTTGATATCTATATTTTGACATAATTGGGTTACTTTGTAATTCTATGTATTCTTTATGCATCATCTTATGCATTTAGAAACAATATTCACTAAATTGCAAAGAAGTTCTGAAGCACAGAAATGGTTACAAACGCCATTCCTCAATCTCTTAATCTCTTGAGTCCAGTCTTCTCTGAATATCGGAGATAAAAATCTTTGCCCTCCAGTATTACTAGGAAAATCAAATTCCATATTGTGCATGAACACTTGCCAAATGCAAGGTGTTTTCAGGATTCAAATGATATAAATTGAATGTGACATTCCACGTGGAAAAAAATAGCAACAAATCACATGCATTAGTTTGGTAGTGCTGCTATAACAAAACACCATAGACTAGAGGGTTTAAATGAAATTTACTTTCTCACAGTTCTGGAGGCTGGAAGTCTGAGATCAAGGTTTTGGGAAGGTGCGTTCCCTCTAAGTCCCCTCTCTCTGGCGTGTAGATGGTTGTCTACTGTGTCCTCACATTATCTTTCTTCTGTGCATGTCTGTGTCAATATCTTTTTGTGTGTGTGAGGAAGATTGTCCCTGAGACAACATGTGTTGCCAATCTTTGTCTTTTTGAATGAGGAAGATTGGCCCTGAGCTAACATCTGTGACAATCTTCCTCTATTTAGTAGATACATCATGGCTTGATGAGTGGTGTGTAGTCCATGTCTGGGATCTGAACCTGTGATCCTGGGGCTGCCAAAGCAGAGCATGAGAACTTAACCACTGCAACACCAGCTGGGCCCCCTAATTTCCTCTTATAAGAGCACTACTCACATTGGATAAGGGTTTACCCTAATAAATGCATTTAAATGATTTACCTCTTTAATATATTTTTATTTTTATTTTTTCCTTTTTCTCCCCAAAGCTCCCTGGTACATAGCTGTATATCATTTTCAGTTGTGGGTCCTTCTAGTTGTGGCATGTGGGACGTCACCCCAGCATGCCCCTATGAGTGGTGCCATGTCTGTGCTCAGGATCCAAACCGGCAAAACACAGGGCCAAGGAAGCGGAATGTGGGAACCCAACCACATGGCCATGGGCTTGGCCCATATTTACCTCTTTAACAGCTGTATCTCCAAATATAGTCACATTCCAAAGTACTAGGGGTTAGGACTTCAACATCTGAATTTTAGGAGGAAATAATTCAGCTCATAATATCATATTTAAAGAAAAGATCGAGTACCTACCCAGGACAAGGGGAGAAGAAGTGGCTTTCACCTGCCTCATCTCACATCCATGGCAGGTGATGGAACTCTTTGTCTTCACTCCTCCTTGTTACTTCTCCAAGTAGGACCTCACATGCTACCACCTTGTACTACCAGCTCCCTTCCTAGTTTTGGTTCCAGTTTCTCTAAGGAAAATTAGAAGCAAAACTCCAAAGCAAAGAAAGGCCAAAGGTTTGTAAGCAAAGTTGGGAAGCACACGCGCCTTCCTTGTTTCATAAGGGAAGCTCGGTGGTGGACACTTACTCAAAGCAAAGACACATTCGTACAAACATCAAGGAAATATCATTGCTATATTAATCACATCTTCCACTTCAGTGTCTTGGGAGAGCAAGAACTTACTTCTATTCACCCTGTACATACATCTGGAGGCTGCCGAATGACACTTCCATGTGCTTCCATACTAAAGCAACTCAGGAAACAGATATGAATAATTTGGTAATCAGAAGAGGGATTTTATGCATGGCAAATAGTCAATTGCCGGGGTCCTGCCCCGGCGGAGTCCAGGTTCCTGAGGGATGGACGGCGTCGGTGCGATGAGGGAGGGGGAAAATAAAGGGGACGTGAGACTTGGGTTGGTGTTAGCAAGTCCGACTTTACTGTGCACAAGTGTCGTTTATATATTTTTCAGGATTAGTACAGAAATAGTTTTACAAATATTCTCAGAGAGATAAGGAAGTAAGAAACGAGCACAAGAATATTTATTAGCATTCTGTTCTATAGAGCATAAGGTTAATGGTCGTCTTCTCTGCAATTAACTAGTGTTTGTTGTCTCTAAGCTAAAGGAGATAGGTACCTAGGCTTCTGTTGTAATTCATGGTAAAGTTAAATCAAAGAGAGAAGGTCCAGGCCTCTGGACAGGACAGCAGTCTGTCTGGTTACATCCTGGTGGAGCCATCCCTGCCTCCCTCAATCATTTACGTCATTAGTGTAGATGGTTAATGGGAACAAAAGGCGACTCCAGGGTGTCTTATCCCCAGGGCTATCTGCATTCTCAGCGGGCAGTTAACCATCTTTACTTTTTCACGCCCTTTAGGGGGTGGAAGCATTCCTTTGTCTTTTAGATTGTAGAGCTAACAGTCCCTTAAGTACACTGCCGGGGAAAGTATCACTTTGTTAGTAAAGTAAAGGGCTGAAAAGCTAAGCTAAACTATATATCTTCAAGAATAAAAAAGAGAAATAAGTATACACATAACCTTGATAGAAAGCATGCATATAATTCAGAAAATATCAGGGGTGTCAGCCGGCCATCCTTCACCGAGGGGCATTCTTGCACCCCTCGGCCCTTCTACTCACCAATTATTTATTATTTATTGCTTTTAGGAGAAAACCTGTATAACATTTTAACAGAAAGCAGAAGGTCAAGAATAATATATAGATACTTCTTGATCATCCAATTAACCAGCAAACTTAGAAGGACGATGCATATGTATATTTAGACAAAGAACTGGAGGGAGAAGGAAACATTAACCAGATGGAGGCCATAAACCTAATTCGACATCTTATCTGGGCAGGATTCCTTTCTGATTGTCTCAAATGGGACAGTGTGCTCCTCCAATAATTAACTGAAAAATATCTTGAAAGTTACCTGCAGGTGGTCACATTCTCTTACGATATCTAATTTTCCCAGGAGGTAGTGCCTCCCAAGCAGCCACCCAAAGGAGTGAAAACTGGAGGTTAAGAAAGGAAAAGGAATGAAGGGCAATTAGAAGCAGCACAGGTTTCAGAACTATGTGAGGGGCTGGCCAGTTATTCTTCACCAAGGGGCGACCCTGCACCCCTCAGCGTTAATCGGCTGGACCCTGTCAAACAGCCGATCAAATGATGTAGCCACGGCTCCCAGCAGTCAATACCATTGCCTGTCAAAGCAACCTGGGACTTTGCTTGGCCTTTTCCATTTGCACCTGGGGATCTGTCTGTACTATCTGCTCTTTCTTTTGAGTGGCTCACATATATCACATGATAAATTGGGCAGGGATCTTACTTGACCTTTCCCCAACCCCTTTGCTAAAGAGATGATCAGATCTCTTCAAACTTCCTCTAGTTGGTAAAACAGAGTAGGAAAGGAAAGGGGCAGGCATTAAGGTTGTAATTTCATAGTGAGGCGAGTGGATTGCAGAAGTCTGGGTCGATCTTTAGAGTCTCAGGGCTTTCTGAGTAGGCCAGTCATAGAAACAAACATGGGCCTACGTGTTAGGACTCTCTGAAAATAAGGTGGGTCTGGGGAAAATTAGATATGAGATTCAGTGAACACTGGGCAATGAGGCTCTTGAGAAGTTTAATGCCTCTTCCTACTGTCTTTTGTTGTTGTTGTTCTAAATACTAAACTTTTTTAAAAGAACAGTTGTAGGTTTACAGAACAATTGCCCATATAGGACAGAAATTTCCCATATTATCCACCCTCCTCCATAGCCCTCTCAGTTTCCGGTGTAAACAAGCTTGGTAAAATCAATAGTTTATAGTAGAGTTGCCTCTTGGTGATGTACAATTTTATGTGTTTAGACAATGCATGAATTGCATGTATTCACCATACAGTATCATACAAAATAGTTTCACTACTCTAAAAATCCTCTCTGCTCTGCATATTCATCCCTCTGCTCCCATCCCCAGAGCCCCGGTAACGAATATTTTTAGTTTTGTCTTTTCTAGAATATCATAGAGTTGGGATTATACAGTACTTAGTCTTTTCAGATTGGCTTCTTTCACTTAGCAATATGCATGTTTGGTCATGGCTTGATAGCTCATTTCTTTTTATTGCTGACTAATATTCCATTGTATGGATGTACCATAGTTTGTTTATCCATAATGCTGCTATTAACCTTCTGGCACAGGTTTTTGTATGGACATAAGTTTTACACTTAGTTGGGTGAATACCTAGGAACATGATTGCTGTAAGTGCTGGTATGACTATGTTTAGCTTTATAAGAAAATGCCAAACTGTCTTCTAATGTGGCATTCCCACTAGCAATAAATAAGGTTCTTGTTGCTCTTCACCCTGTTAGCATATGTTATTGTCATTTTTTTAAAAAATTTTGGCCATTTTAATAGGTGTATAGTGGTACTGAGTTGTTTTGATGTGCAATTTCTTAGTGATATATGGTGTTAAGCATCTTTTCATTTGCTTATTTGCCATTTGTATATATTTTTGGTGAGGTTTTTTTTTTTTTCTTTTCCCCACAGCTTTTGCTCATTTTTATGTTGGATTGTTTTCTCACTGTTGAGTTTTAAGGGTTCTTCATATATTTCAGATACAATTCTTTATATGGATTTGGCAAACATTTCTCCCAGTCTGTGGCTTGTCTTTTCATGCTCTTAACAGTGTCTTTTGCAGAACAGTTTTTAATTTTAACGAAGTCCAACTTTTCAGTATTTTTCTTTTGTGGATCATGCTTTTGATGTTGTATCTAAAAATTCATCACTAGGGGTCCGCCTGTGGTGTACTGGTTAAGCTCCCCGTGCTCTGCTTTGGCAGCCCTGGTTCACAGTTTCGGATCCAGGGCACAGACATGCACCACTTGTCAGGCATATTGTGGTGGCCACACACATACAAAATAGAGGAAGTCTGCTACAGATGTTAGCTCAGGGCAAATCTCCCTCAAGCAAAAAAAAAAAAAAAAAAAAGAGGCAAACTGGCAACAGGTCTTAGCTCAGGGCAAATCTTGCTCAGCAAAAGAACAAACAGACAAACAAAACTCATTGCTAGACCCAGGGTCATCTAGATTTTCTCCTATGTTATCTTCAAGGAGTTTATACTTTTGTCTTTTAGCTTTTGAGTTAATTTTTGTGAAAAGTGTAAGATCTGTGGCCAGCTTAATTTTTAAAAATTTTCTATACAGATATCCAGTTGTTCCAGCACCACTTGCTAAAAAGGATCTTCTTTCCCCACTGAAATGGCTTTGCTCCTTGGTCAAGGATTAGTCGAGTGTGCCAGTGTGGCTCCTTCATGCCTTTAAGGAAAATTTTGGCTACTCCTTAGGAGGAATACTGATAGCACTTGTTGCAAGCAGATCCTTGTATTCCAGGTCCCCTCAGTTAGCAACCAAAAATCATTGCTTAGAACACAGACGTTGGGCAGAGGGTCCCTGTGGAAGTCATCGTAGCTCATGTCCTGCATATCAACCTTTACTTTGATAGAAGGCGTTAGCTCCTTCCCTGTTCTACTTTCTTCCCTGTTTTCCTTTTTTTCTCCCACCTTATAAGACTGCACATTTGAAAAATCTGCAAAACAGGTTGAATGAAATAGTCTAATTTACTTGCATTTCAGGAAGACGGAATTTCGGTGATGTTACGATAAACATAGGGGTTTTCTCTTCCTGTCTGCGGTCTTACTAAGTCCCTTGGGGATCCTAGGAGTCTATGATGAAAGCGCTCCACTCCTTACTTGCAAGAAGACCCTTGGGATTACTGGGACAAAATCAAACAGGCAAGGTGAATTCTGAGCTCCCTTGCATGGTTAGTTATGGAAGACCAGCTGTAAAAACTGGTCTTAGTTTGGGGAAAGGATTTCTATCCCTTTCTTGTACTTTAAACGATTATCATCTGCCAAATAATCAAAACATACAAAGAGGCCTTTTCACCAAATTCAGTTTGGCATTTCCAGGCAGCTAACAACAAGCAAGGCTGGCAAACCAGATGGCTAGCTGGGCCCCGCGGCTACTGTAGAGTGTGCGGTAGCCGAGGGCAGCGTCCGGGTAAAGCTGAGAGCAGTAAAGGTGGTAACTTATTTTCTTTCCAAAACTGAATGACTGAGCAAGGCGAAAGGCGAATCAATCAACCACAATGTGACCCTACAGGCGGAAAAAACGCGCGCTCCCACCAGCAGGCGGTGGGGGAAGGGAAGCACGTGTAACCGGGGCAGGGTTGCATCATGAGCTCGCTCGGGTTTTCTGTTGCACCCTTGGTTTTTCGATTGCATGTCATACCTCAGCATCAGTCTGCACGGGCCCTGGGAGCCCGGGAGCAACGACGGGCAGGCTCCAGGGAAGGACCCACAAAGTCCTTTTGGGAGATCTTGAATGGCAAGTGACACCTAGTAAGACAATCTGTTCTGCTGATTCACAATTATGGAGGCTGTGTATTTTTTTATTGATGCACTCTAATAATGGTGTAGCAACAGTCGTTTTACATCGTTGACGTTTTACAGCAATATTTGGCAGGATAATTTTTAGGTCTGCCTTTTTGAGGAGGGACTAGCCCCTTAAAAACTCACCTGGGGCCCCCTCTCCACAACAACTAGAACAACAAATGGTCCAGTGTCCCAGAAAGGAGCAAGTGAGGTTACAGTTTAAAATGCTGAGTGTACTGGGCTCTTGGCGCGAAGCTCATTGTACACCAAAGGGAGGTGCGAGCTTACTTTAAAATATTCCACAAAGCAGACCCCAGAGGTGCTGGGGTTGGGGGTGCGGGTATCTTTAATTGAATTAAGGCCGCGAGCGGGGGGCAGTTGTCACCAAAGTGGAGGGAAGGAGGGAGCGCTGGGGACTTGGGTGCACTGGGGCTTGGCCGAGTAAGCCATTGCAACATGAAACACTTTGCAAATGCCAGAGGTCTGAAGCCTGCGGGTGGGGGTGGGGGTGGGGGGGTGAAGAGGTCCCCTGGGCCCGGGTACCCCAACCCCCGCGGAGCCCCTACAGCTGAGCTCCTGGCTTCCACTCCTGTGTGTCTGAGTTTCTTTCTCCCCAAGCATTTCTGGCTCTTCCCGGGAGGGGTTTGCCAATGTCGAGGCTCCACCTGAGCCCCAGCTTTTTGGGGTGGGAGGAGAGACCATCGGGGCATCTTCTAGACTGCCGAGTTTGAGGGAGCTGCACCCTCGCCAGGTTGCAGAGGGATCTGCAGAGGCAGCCGGGCGGCGTCTTTTTTGAGATGGGGGAGGGTAACACTCTAGCAGCGGCCGGGCTCCCCTCCCCCATGGAAACCTCCGGGGTGGTGGCCCGAGTTCCGGTCCCCTCCAGGCTGTGGGGGAAAGGCTGCGTTTGGAACTGAGTGGGGGGCAGGCCCGGGTTCCCTTCATCTCTAGTCGAGGCCACGGGGAAGGGACAGGGTTCGGAGCACGGAGGGAGAGGCCGGGGTTCCCCTCACCTACCCTAGGCGTGGGGGGCAGGGGAGAGCTTGGGGAGAGGGGCTGTGTGGGGTCGCAGGTCCCTCTGCCGTGGGGGAAGGGCAGGATTGGGACGCGGGGCCTCCCTAGAGGCCGGGGGGGGGGGGGGGGCGCAGATTCTCCTCCTTCGCCGGGGGAGAGGGGCAGGCCTGGTGTCCCCATTCTTGGAGAGGATGGGGGGGTTGGGACGCGGCCCCCCGCAGAGACCAGGGGAGGGGCTGTGGCGCGCCGTCCTCTTCCCCCAGGCCACGGTTCGTGAGTGAGGTCGGGCGGCGGGGGTAGCTCCCCTGGCGCTGCTCCTGGCCGGGGTCGCAACTCTTGCGGTTGCTCCCCCCGGAGGTCACTGCCCCTGCCGGGCGGTCCTCCCGTCCCGCCCTCCGCCGCCGCCGCCGCCGCCGCCGCCGCCCCCGCCCCAGCACCCCCCAGGCGCTCGGGTGCTAGCAGCCTCCAGCGCCCCCGCGTCGCCGCCGCCGCCGCCGCCGCAGCGCCCTCGGCCGCCATTCGGCGCTCGAAACTTCCCAGCGCCAGTGCCTCTCGGGGACTCGGCGGCGGCGGCGGCGGCGCCGCAAATTGCGCTGCCCGCGGCGAGGTGAGTGCGCGGAGCTTGGCCGGCCGGGCCGGGGCGAGGGATGCAAACTTTTCTGGCTGGGACTCGGCTATTGGCTCCCCTCGGGGGGGCTTCCCGGCGGCTCCGGCCGCCTCCGGGGCTCTGGAAGGGCAGGTCCGTAACTGTCTGTAGGGTTCGGGCTGGTGTGTGGCGCGCTCCCTGCGGGCTGAACAATATCCCGAGGTGGCCGCTCCCCAAAGTGCCCGGCGCGTCCGGGGTGGGCGGAGGCCGGAGGGAGCTCCTTTGTTTTGGGAAGGAGGAGACAGTCGGTGAGTTTGGGGAAGCGCTGTGTCTCGCCCCCGGTGCCCCTTTGTCTGCCGATCGTGGGCTGGCTGGGCGAACCTGCGGCGCCCCAACGCGGGGAGCAGCCTCATTCCTCCCCGCTCCGGCTGGCGGGCCCGCCCCGGACCGGGTGGATGCGCGGCGCCTCGCAGTGGAGTGAGTGGCGGGCGAAGCGGCTAGGGCCCCGCGGCTGCTCAGTTTCCGAGGCGCTGAAACTGTCAAGGAAGTAGGGACTACCCCCGGCCCGAGCGAGGGGGCTGGGCTGGGGGCCATATCTGTGGGGAGAGGGGCACCCCTGGTCAGGTGGGGTCTGCAGAGCGCGGCTTGGGGAGGGTGCAGACCTGTTGCTCCCCGGCTCAGGAGAGGGGGTACCCCCAGATCCGCGTCCTGGGCCCTGCTCCCCAGGGGACTTTACCCACTGGGAGAGGGGGGGTCAGTGCTCCAAACAGGGTGCAGGATGCGCCACAGGGTGTCGGTGGACACTGGCTATGTGACAGTTTGGAGTCCCTAGAGGCCCGCCAGCGCTGGGATAGAGCTTGAACGTCACGTGCGTCGCCCCTGCGCAGTCAGGCCGAGGCCGGGCCCGGGACTTCCTTGGTGAACGTGCGGCCTCGCGTTTTCTGAGCCAGTAGCATTGGAAATTTCACAAAGTTAGAATCGGAGGTGTTTATTTTCCTGGTGGGTAATGTGGTGGAGCAAAACCTAAAAAGAAACAGAAACCCCACCGCAAATTGCATCTGCAACTGTTTCTGCTTTTCATGGTCCCCTGTGGTTTGACCTGACTTCTGGGTGTTTTTCTCTTCTGACGCGTCCCCCAGGTCCCTGCTTTAACCTGGAAGGGGACGGGAAGGACTGAACACGGTGAGGGGGAGGGGAGCCCTTCTAAGGTCCCTAGCGTTGGCTCTTGACAATTTTATGGGAAGATTACAACTAATCATTCCTAGAATAGATAGGATTACAGAAAAAAAACCCCAAAAACTAACAATGTTGAGTATGGAGCAATTAGGACATTAAGATGACGGATTTATTTTAAAGGATGTTAATGTTTTAACTGTGCTGCAGATTTTCTTGGGAAACCACCCAGCTGACTGACTAATCTAGGGACAAAAGTTGAAGTTCATCTCTTGACCCACTTATTAAAATGGCCAGTTGAAGGGTTTCCAGCCCTTAAGGAAACACACACCTGTGGGACAAAACTGGGGGTTTTTGGTAGTTTATTTGGTGGTGTGCATTTTGCTCCCTTAGTGGGCTCAGTGATTTCCTCTTTGCCAGTAATTTTAAAGAAGATGTGGTTTGCAAAGAGTAAAGATCTTGTTATCATGGAGATATGTAAAAGTGAATGTTTCAGAATCTGGGGTTTTCTTGCCAGTTATATGGGCATTATTGGCAGCTGATTGAGTACAGCAGGATCTTAGTCAAGAGGGTCACCCTCTTTCTAAGTGATGAGTATTCATTCAGAAATGTGCCCAGCTGCTGCTGGGTGCCACTTACTCTCTAGGTTTGGAGGGCACCAGGAACAGTGCAGGCCCCCATGAGGGAACAGTGGGTCATGGGGGAAGGCCCCCTCACCAACAGCAGTGCCTGTGTCACTGGATCCCCTGGGAAAGCCTCTTGTGCTTCTATCCAGGCCATGGTCAATCCAGGAATTACCAACACCCCTAGTTGAATTTCACAGTTGATCCTTAAATCTGTTGAACCTCACCTCTCCTGAAAGCTGGGGTGTTTTAATGGACTGGGTAGAGAGTGCATGGTGTCATAATTTGTTTTGAATCACATATTCATCTCTTGGAGGCTCAGTTTTCAAATTTGAGTGATGGCATCTTGAGTCTGCCTGGATGGGCGTTTTTGATGGTTAAATGGGCTCCATAGCCTGCAAAGAGGTGACTAGAGCCCCCAAGTCTAACTCCATCGTGATAGGAAATGCTTGTTTAGAAAAGCAGCCTTTACCCTCCTGTGGCCTGAACTAGTGAAAGGGCTCATCCTGTCATGCTCTGCCATTGATGTTCAACACCTGCACCTTGTCTGGGCTCTCTGTATGAAAAAACAAAAATAAAAAGGGGAACTGAAATCATGGTATTCACTGGGTAGTGCAAGAACAGAAATACTATGTGTAGTAAGGTTTTTGAAAACTGTAAAGCCACCTGTAAATTTTAGATATTGCCTTTGTGCAAATAGAATGATTGTCTTCAGGTTACTTGCATGCCATGCACTGAGGATTTTATAGGCGTTTAACGCCCTGTGGGTAGCAGTTATTTCCATTCTGCAGCAGAGGACACTGAAGCTAAAGATGTTAAGTAACTTGCTAATAATATGCTGTAGAGAGAAGATTGTCTCATTCCCCAAGCCCAGGTTTTCAGCTTGGCCTTATTTTGACTTCTTGTCTACCTAGTGTGAATTTTCCCACTTGGAGACAAAAGCCCTTTAGATTACGAACCCCTCTCCGCAGACAGGAGAATCTATGTTGAAATCTGCATATACGCATAGACCAACCTCAACAGAATCATGAAGTAAAGGGATTGTTTTCTTCTGTAGCTTCGTTGCCCAATATAGTAACCATTAGCCACAGGTGCATATTTAGGTTCAAATTAATTCAGTTGTAATAAAATTAATTCTGTTCATTAAGTTGCTATAGGCATATTCTTGTACTCGAGAGCCTCAGGTTGCTAGTGGGCACTGTATCGGACAGCATAGAACTTGGGGAAAGTTCTGTTGGAGCATGCTGCTCTCCAGTTACTGCAGTGAAATATTAATAAAGAAAACAGTGAAGAGAGTTAGTGTACTTTTCTATGGGGGGCTATGAAAGTTTGAAATGGTTCACAAGTAGACCTTAAAAAAAAGAAAACAGACCCATTTTAGCCAGCGATTTGCCCAGGAAAGTGATTTCAGTGGATGGATTCTTAACCTGAAATTGACAGCTATGGTTTTAGATTGAGGTACTTTGGATCAATTTGGAATTACAAAATCACAACTCCAAGCCAGAGTGTGTCACTGAGTAGTTAACCTTGGGCAAGGCATTTAGTGTCTCTCTGCCTCAGTTTCCTGAAAAATGGCGTAGCCCTTCCCCCAAGCTGCCTGCCTAAGCGAATTGTGGTGACTCTTGGGCCCTTAAGATGTTGTGGAGCCTGAGCTGTCGCCATGAGTGAGGCCCTGGTGTGGGTGACTGATAGGTAGGCTGTATCTGATGTGGTTAGACTCTTGTACCTCAGGCTCCCCCTCTTCCCTGAAGTTTAAGTCTTAAGTATTAAGGTTTGGTATCTTGAGGTCACAGTTTTCCGTATTAAAAGGCTGATAAGGAATCCTTCCAACAAAGTGAGACTTCACAATAGTCAAAGTATTAGGAAAAAATGGCTAAGTGCTCACTGTTTCCTGTACACTGGGTTCCTTGAGTCAGGATGTTATTTTTATCACATAATTGATTTGTCTTTTGCATTTTCCTTTGTATTTTTTATAGCATCAGGTTAGAAATTATATTTCTAAGTTGGGATGGGGAAAAACCCAATTTTGTGTCCGTCAGGTGACTTCGCAGTTGTCCTCACTCACTCTTGCTTCTGTCAGCACTGTGGTGTGATGGACTAGCCTTTGGCTGAAAGGATGACCTCCTTTCATCCACTGAAAGGGATGTCCTCGATTCTCTTCCAGAGGCAGGAAAGGGGTCCCTGCAGAGGGAGGCCAGGCCCATAATAGCCATCTCATGTAGACCCAGAGCATTAGGAAGTCAGATCCTCTCTCTGTTACCTGTTGGGTTGGAGAACCCGTCAACTCCAACCTGGGCCTGCTTCGTTTCCCAGCATTCCTCTGGAGTGTCAAGATTGTGGGGCTCTGCATATGTGGCCTGGAGGACAATGACAGTTTCTCTGCCGTGGGAGGCGAGCTATCTCAGTTGTGCTTTCCTGATACCTTGCTTTAGTCCTTTGGCTGAAAGAATGTGAGGATTCTTTCTCCCTTTGGAAAAAAAAAGTAGGATGCTGCATCCGCTAAGTTGTTAATCTTTCACCACCAAAGAGATTTGAAAAATAATTTCAATCAGGAAGCAAGACTAAAGACATTTTGTGAACACTTCTTTTTTTGAGTTTAGAAGATAAGCTTTTTTTCCATGACTACTTTTAGTGTGAAGGAAGTCACTGGTCTCTTGAGTGAAGACTGGATGTGAGCCTGCCCCTGGTGTCTTGCCCTCCTTGGCCCTTCCCTCCTCTCCATCCTTTCTGAGGGGCTCTGCCAAATGGACTGCACTGGCCAGATTGGCAGAATGAGGTGAGGTCCAAAAAAAACAAAATAAAAGCTGGATGTGGGGAGGGACTAACAAAGTCAACATGTTTATCAAGGGCAAAGAGAGTCTCGTCTGAGAAAATGAGTTTAAAACTCAGGGAAAAATGCAGTCATTGAGGAATTCACTCCCTCGTCAGCTTTTTCACCACGGAGCGAGCAACTTGACTGAAGATGGTTGTGTTGCCTGAGCTGGCAGCCTCTTGTAAGGCATATCAGTACATTATCATCACTATCGAATGTTTGTTGCCAATCCAGTGCTGATTGAAGATTGCAGAAGTGGACTGGAAGCCGTTAAAGAAAGTGAATTGGAACAAATTTAAAGTTCAAACAGAACAGAGAATATATTTATTTTACAGAGGAAGTTGGGTACCATTTTCATTGCTTTGGTTTGTTCCTTTTTTTTTTTTTTTTTTTTTTTTTTTGGACAAAACTAGCCCTGCACTAACTGCTGCCAATCCTCTTCTTTTTTGCTGAGGAAGACTGTTCCTGAGCTAACATCCATGCTCATCTTCCTCTACTTTATATGTGGGACGCCTACCACAGCATAGCTTTTGCCAAACAGTACCATGTCCACACCCGGGATCTGAACTGGCGAACACCGGGCCGCTGAGAAGCAGAACATAGGAACCTAACCTCTGTGCCACCAGGCGAGCTCCCTGGTTTGTTCTTGACAGATGGAACAGGGAAGTAGAGATGGGGCATGACACACAGGTTCAAGAGAAAGGGAAGTCTTAAGAGATGAAAGTAGAAGAGATGGTTGTTTATCATAGTTATATTTGCAGCATTGAACTCGAGAATCTTGCAGTCAGCAAATGGTTGTCATTTGGGGCAGTTTTGTTCCCTCTTGTCAACGGGCAGTTTTGGTTGCCAGAAGTTGGGGGGAAAGGGGATAGTGGGACTACTGGCATCTAATAGGTTCTTGGATGCTACTAAACATCCATAATGCACGAGACAGCCCCCACCAGAAAGAATAATCTGACCCCAAATGCTGGTGGAGGATCCAACCCTGGATTAACAGTTCTGATTTGGCTAAGATCCATGGGGCAGGTGGATGCCAAGAAAAGATATGGATCAAATCTGTAGTTCTCAAGGCACCCAAATGCTTTTTTGGAGTACCCTGGTAAGTAAATTACAACATAGCACCTGTTGAGATGACAAGAGTTGTGGCTGCTCACAGGAGGGGGATGTAGGAGGTGGGAGTGAAGGGACTTGAAAGACAGTAGAAACAAGGCCAGGTGTTGGGGGAGGGGGCAGCCGCCAGTTGCTGAAGCTCTGCCTCACTGCCAGTAGTTTAGAGCCCCATATGCATGTACATCTTTTTTTTTTTGAGGAAGATCAGCCCTGAGCTAACATCTGCTACCAATCCGCCTCTTTTTTGCTGAGGAAAACTGGCCCTGAGCTAACATCCCTGGCCATCTTCCTCTACTTTATATGTGGGATGCCTGCTACAGCATGGTGTGCCAAGTCATGCTGTGTCTGCAAATGGGATCTGAACCGATGAACCCTGGGCTGCTGAATCAGAACGTGTGAATTTAACCAGCTGCGCCGCCAGGTCAGCCCTGTATGTACATCTTGTACATGTATTTTTCGACTTCTTCCCTTTGGTTTTATTAATGTCACAGATTTACTAGTTTTTACAGTTTACTTAGTTTTGGTCAGCGTCTTGGTCGTTTTGGTATTTATTAGGGAAAAAACCAGCATCTGTGTAATGTTTATGCAGATCCTCTTGTACCCAGTGGTTAACTTTGGAATTCCTGAGCCACGCAGGGTTCTCGGAAATTTTGGAAGGTGGGACCACATGAGCATCTGAAGTTGTCGCAGCTTTGTGGGACTCTGGATGCTGCTTCAGGCTCCATCCCTTTCCACGACTAGACTAGCTGAATTAGCAAACACTTCGGAGCAGCTGGGCACCAGCGCAACTCTCTTCCAGATATCAGCAGTAGAGCTGAGTCTGGTCCTGCTGCCTGGTGGGGCCTCCTGTGCCAGCCTGTGGTCCTGTGTCCAGGTGACCCCAGAGGAACTCCAGGCCCAACGCAGATGGGGGCTTCTGGTGGTCATGGGGCGGGTGAGATGACTCTGAGGGAAACCTAGTTTGCAACTAGCTGGCCATGCACTGACTGCGTCTTTGTGCAAATCGCTTACCTTCTCTAGCATTAGTTTCCTCATTGAGAGAAAGAAAAAATAAAATTTTTCTCTGGGTTG
The DNA here is from genome assembly GCF_021613505.1 of Equus quagga. Lineage (NCBI taxonomy): Eukaryota > Metazoa > Chordata > Mammalia > Perissodactyla > Equidae > Equus > Equus quagga. The sequence continues at coordinate 334,684 of NW_025793725.1, read as the reverse complement.
TTGTATTGAAGGAGATAGAATTATTTTCATGCTTGAAGCCCAACATGTTTGTATTTCCTCCACTCTCGAGTTGGGAATTGAATGTGGAAATGTATCTTTATGATGGCCTCCAGCAATTGCTGGCTTTCTTTTCTTGTCTTTTTTTACCCCTTTTATGTTAAATTTCAGGGCTGATTTTATCTAATTTTCTAAAGTATTATGTGATGTAATTGACTTTTCTCTTTCGGTGTGTGGTTTTTTGAATTCAGCGCATGTATAGATTTGTGTAGCCACCATCATAATCAGGATCAGAACAAGTCCATCCCCCCAGTGATGCTGTTGGTGCTGTCCCTCTATGCTTCCTCCACAGTCACCCCTCTCAGCCCCCATCAGCTCTCTTCTCCAGGTCCTGGTAATCACATTTTAACTCAGGATGAAATGCCTTATGGTGAATCCCTCCACTCTTCTAGCACCTTCCTTGACATCTCTCTGACGGCACATGAACATGCTGCTATTGCACGCTCGGGCCCATGTGCTTTCTTCAGAACAGCAGGTTTTGCACTGTAGATACTATCAAAAGCAAGGAAAAGCTAAGCTTACCACTTCTGAATCTTTGTAGGAAGCCATATTGAAAAAATACCCACTATCTTGTTGGGGCAGCCAAAGATTGGCTCTTTTTCTTATGCATTAATTCTGGCTGCCAAATTACTTGAGATGGGATGTTTTTTGATGCACTTATGTTTCCCAGATCTGTCTGTACAGTCCTACCAAAAGACATTTACTGTGTAAAATGTATCAGAAGGTTAAAGTCTTGTCTTTATTTTCAAAAACAGGACTCCCAGGTTAAGAAGTGTTGCAGTTTTCCCAATGGGGTAATAATGTGAATATAAAGCTGGCTAAAAATATTAAGTTGTACTTGCATTAGTTTGTTGTAGAAATAAAACCAAGTTTTGTTAGGTTGTGAACCTCCATTTTCCTTTGGGTTGTAATTTTGCTGTTAATGTTCTAATAAATGGCATGTTTTCTAGAAGGATCCTTGACCTGGTGTTTTGGCTACTTGCATTCTGCCTTGGGTGGTCTGCCCACTTGTGTGTTCATTTAGCCCATGGGTGTCCTCACTTGTAGAATGAAAGTGTTGACATGTGGATCTGTCTTGAGGCTTCAGCTACCTCTTGTGTGTGAGGATTTTAACCTGGAAACGGGACACTACTTAGATGTTGGGTAGACCTTTTTTTTTCAGGCTGGTTAAGGATTGTGGTTTTATGGTAACTGAAACTTTGGGTGAACTGACAGATGTTTGTGTCCCATACTTTGCCTATCGTTTTGCCTACAATTAAAATAAGAAACGTTTGACTTAACGTTGATTAGTTAGTTGCATATTTTACTTAAAAAAGAAAAACCCAGCAATTCAGAAGACACTTTGTGCTGTTTGGTGTTTCTGAATAATTCTTGTGAGTGTTGTAGTTTTCCAGTCTCATGAGATTCTGTAAAATAAGCACAACCAATGTTCACAGCAAAATTCAGTGTTGATTCTTGAAGAGGCTGTCTTCCTTGAATTCTTGTCATTTTTTTCCTATCCTGGTGGATGTAGCTGGAATGCATAAAAGAAAACAGAGTTTTCTTTGCTTGCTTCCTTCCCTTTAGCCTGGAACCTAGATTATGACCCCAAATAGCACCAAGCAGTTTCCTTTCTGGGACACTTGCCACAAACCCCCAGGGAGAATACAGAGGCAGGAGGGGGTGAGGACTCCCTCTTCCTAGCCTGATTATCTTCTTACTCTCCAAGAAATGGAAAACTTCCCCAAGTCTGCTGAGAACTGGACACCTAACATCATTCGTGTTGGAGCTTACTGTACATCCTGCTATTTTATTTCGTAAATCAGTAATAACAAATACTTCATTGTAGTAAGGCCATAGAAATCGTAATTAAGAACTGGAGAAAAATTCAGCACAACTGAGGAGCTCTTTCCAATTCTGGTGTGCCACATGTGGGTGATTCTTTGTTTTAGCCTGGTCCTCTGTGCTCCTCCACTTTTTCTGGTTATCTTGACATCCTTTTGAAGATGTCTCAGGTTTTAATGACCAAAGTGGTCTCCTAAGGGGATTTTCTGTTCTCTGGTAGATGCACAGTGGGATTTGTTGGAGTGTGGGAAGAAACTATTAAAATGTTCATTGACTTTATATCAAACACTTATAAAATGACTATTTTTGTCAGCTATAAAAAGTGCATGTAGTGTTACTTGAATGTTGTACATAGTTAATACAGAAATTACGTGAGTTGGGGGCACATGCTTAAAACATTTCACTGGAAGGGATGTACAATGAAAAAAACATTTAGGTTTCACCCCACAGGTGGCGAGAAGGGGTGATATTGAAGGCCCTGAATGCAAGCGAGAGACTGGTGTATTCCCCTTTCTCTCTGGCTTGTGCTGCCAAGATGTGTATTTGTGTGTGTGTGTGCGTTTGCATGCAGGCATCAAGTGATTTTGAGATCTGTGAGCTTGCTCCAGAGGTGCAGCTATTGATGTGAATAAGGGAGGAGAGACGATGCAATGACAGGGTCCTGTGCATACTTTGGATCTACTGGATTTTGTGTGCTTTAAAAGCTGAAAAAAATACTTGTTTTAGAACCAGATGACAATATCTCAGTTGCAGGTGCATGAGGAAACTTTGGAACGGTGCTGTACTTTTTAAGCATTTTATGCCTCTGCAGTGTTTTCATAATCACTTCATCCTGTTTATAAATCAGCTGCTTTCATTGATGTTTCCCCTTGGGGCTCCTGAGAACCAGGCGTTTTGTTGAAGAAGAGGTTGAAACTTGAAAAGCCAGCAACATGAGATAGTGCAGGAACTTGCTTGTAATAAAAATCCTTGAGTGCCTTCAACCTACCTGTTTGTTTGTTGTTGTTTTTCCAGACACATATTTCATCCATCATGATTTTTATTAAATTTTTTGCATTTTGCATTAGAGACTTTTTTGAGAGCAAACTGTCATTTTAGTTGATGCTATATTAACTGGTATTACAGGGAGTAAAGAAATGTAAAAATTATATTACCCAGACCACATTGTGGGCTGTGGAGGTGAGAAATAGGATTCACCTCTAAGCTTAGCATCTCTGGCTGAGCTCATTTGCTGATAATGGCTGAAGATTTGGTTTTCATGAGACTAAATGTCAACCACAAGTAGTTCCAGGGTTTCTACACCAGCCTTTTTGTTTGTTTGTTTAACTTGACATGATGGCTGTGTTAGCCTGGGTGTTTGTGTCTGATTTTTGGTGTTCATGCCTATTTTCTGTCTGTGAATATTGAATTTGCAGTGTAACTTGTATATAAAGCAAAAGGTGGAGACTGGCACAAGGCATTCAAAAGCCTACAGGTAACAATTCTTGTTCCTTTCTGCAGACTGATGGGACACTTGGTGTCACATGTCATTAACGCTTGTCAAGATCTATGTTGACATTCATTTGTCCTTTGATAAACAGAAATATTTATCTTCCACTCAACAAAAGCCTGGATTGTTTCCCTTTATGGTGATATTCAGAAGGTACCTACTGTAAAGAAAGAGAAGAAGCAGAAAGTAGGATGTTTTAACATCTGTACTATGTACTTTTGTCTCTGTCCTCAGAGATCAATACAGTTAACTCCTATAATGGATTTAGTTATGTGTGTCTTTGGCAATGTACTTCATCTGTCCCTGAGCCCTGCCCCTTCAAGAGGAGAGAGAACTTGCACACAGTATTTTCCTTTCAGCCAGACTTCTTGAGCCTTGTCCAGTCGTGACTTCATACTGCAAGCAGGTCAACCAGACACCAGTGAGTCGCTTCGGCTCTGGACCAGAATCCTCTTCCGTCTTTGTGTGAAGTGACAGCACTAACAATTATTCATGTGAATATTTGCCAATCACATTACTCTGTAAATATTTCAGAAATGTATCTCAGAGACTGGCAGTAAACTGAGACTGTTCTCAGAAGCCCATGTAAAAGTCGATTTCTATTTCCTAAATGCATACCTTAGGTACTCATGAAGAGCAGATACCTATATATAATTTTGGGAACGTGAGGAATAGGTGTCGAAGCAGGAGTGTAGGTGCATGGTAGGGCGTAAAGATAAAAACCACAAAGACATTAAATACTATGAGTGCCTTTACCTTTGTGAGAGAATATAAAAACAAATGAGTGTAGAGTGTTGTTGAGGTACCATGTATGTAATTCCTGTTAAGGAAAGCTGTTACTTCTCCTTAGTAAGGTTGCGTTATTAAAATTAGCTATCTTTATTTTTCCACAGAAATAAAAATCAGTTGCAGCTCAAATAACTGTATGTGAAGCTTTATAATTGGAAATCTGAAGTTAAAAACCTGGTTAATTACATTTGTGTACTCAAGCTAAATATAGAGTAAAATTAGCTTATGGAAATATTTAATTTTTATCTCAAGCAGTCCAGCTCGTGTTCACCCAATAGTTTCTAGTTATATTTTGTAGTTTATTTGATCATTCTAGAAGTGTTTTTCAGACAAGTTAATTGAAACAGGAGACTGTATGTTATCATTATTTCCCAATTCATATGTATGTGTAAATGGCACACAGACTAGGCTGTCGTTGGTGGATTTGCATTTCCTCGGCCCTCTGTGCTTGGTGCCCAGAGCAAGAGAGGGAGAAGCTAGGCCTCCTGCTTTGCTGTGGGGCCTTGGCTGTATGGGAAGTTTGGACTGCATTCATAGTTCGCTATCTAAAAGTAAATGTTCAACCTTCTCTAATTTCCTGTGGTGCTTGCTTTTCCATTGGATGTTCTATATCTGGACCACAAATGTGTTTTTCTGTGTGGGTTTCCAATGGCCCAGATGTTCATTGGAATGGAATGTCTCTCCCTCCACCCAACCCTAGGTGGGACATTTGGTAGCCTTGGGCATTTTGTAGCTCCTGGATTTGAGTTAGACATATTGTAGATTCAGGTCAGTCGTCATTCCCTTGCAAGTTGCATGATACTTTGTTTTGTTGGGGTTTGTTGAAGATGTTTGCTTTCCCTTTGGGTTGCGGTAGAGTTGGGCTTGTGGTGATGTTTAGTTTAACTCTCAAGTTAATTTCTCAAGTGAATGACTCTCAAGTCCGATTTAAGACCAAGTTGATTTTCTAAAACAACTTAATTGAGGTGTAAATTACATGCCGTAAAAACACCCATTGTAAGTGCACAATTTGTTGACTTTTAGTAAATCTACCCAGTTGCGTGGCCATCATCATAAAGCAGTTTTGGAACATTATCATTTCCCTGTGTGATCACTCCCATCCATTTGCCGTCAATCTCGGCTCCCACTTCCCAGCCACAGGCAACCACTAATCTCCTTTCTGTCTCTAGAGAGTTCCCTTTCCTCAGAACAGGCATCTCTGTGCTTGCTTTAGTTTACCCAGTGGTGAAAGAGACATCGTGAACCTTCCCGCCCACTCCCCAGGACAGGGATAAGTGGGGAGGCGGGAGGAAGGCAAGGATGATAGCATCATGCCTTAGTTTCCAGTTTTGTCTTCTGTAAAGTCAGGACAGTGACAGAATCCTTGCAGGCCTTCAGTGTGGAACCATGTGGGAAGTAATGGGTTAAAACTCTGGAGGAGCTCATCGTAGCGGGGCCTGTTAATAGTGAAGAATCGTGCATAAAGGACCCCGCCAGACAGATGAGCAACCTAGGAAAGGAGCCTCTACAGTGATGGGCTCAGTCCCTGGAGACCCCAGGACACAACCACAGGGCAGTCACCGTTTCATGCTTCCACCTGTCTTTCTTCTTGAAATCCCCTCGTTTCTTTCGTGGCATTGAATGTTAGGCTTTGAAGGAAGTTCAGTCTTGGCAGGGGGTGTGCCTTAGCTCAGTTTTCCTCCACCGGGGCCACTGGACGAGGTCTGGAAACCTTCCTGGTTGTTACAAATGGGGAGGGCATGCTCCTGGCATCTAGTGGGTAGAGGCCAGGGATGCTGCCAAACACCCTACACTGCAGAGGATGTCCCCTGTGCCAACAAACAGTAATCCAGCCCAAGAGGTCAGGAAATCAGGGCCGAGGTCAAGAAACCCTGCCTTAGTAGCTTTGAATCTGGGTGTAGGTTTAAATGAGGTACTTATGCTTTTCAATAAAGGCTTACTGAAGTTGAAGGACTGAAAATGCCATTGGGCTTAAAAAAGAAGTGCTGGCATCTTTCAGTCTTCATACATTGCAGGAAAATAGGGATTTTTCTAAACGAAAAGTTTTGCGGCTAACTTGAGAGGGAAGAAGTTTACTTTCAACCCCTTTAGAAGTATTCATTTACAAATAAACAGTGAAATTACAATGTAGACATGAAATTTAGGGCCATCTCTTGGCTTTGATCTGGGAATTGGATCTCATCTTTATCTGTTCCCGACGAATTGAAAAAGGAGAGAGAAGGATCCTGACCCCGCATAAAGACTCTAAAAATTATGACTGGCTATAAATGGATGGGGCTGCTTCCAGCTGTCACTTTGTCATGGAAAGTATTTCTAGAATGGCTGGCGGAGTGGCTTCTGTGAGCCTAATACTTCCAGCATCTGCTTGCGGGTCTCTTGGTTTCTATAGGATTTTCTGTTGCTCCCCTGAAATCTGCACACTGTCATAAAAGCCAGCCCACTGCCAGCCCACAGGGGTGCATCCTCTGCTTTACTGGCTCTGTTTGGTTTTCTTGGGCCAGTCTACCTTTGCATCCTCGTTGAAGGATGCGGACCCCTGCCTCAGCCTCCCAGCCTACACACTTGCCTCCTCTTCTCTCTCTTGCACATCCTGCAGGAGGTGCTGCTCCTCCTTGCAGCTGTGATTTCTGCTGTGTGGGGCCTCCTCTTCCCCACACCCTCTGCAACCTGCCTTGCTCCTGCATCTTCCAAGATGCAAGATCTCTCCTCTGAACAGATCCCTTTTCTTGATTCTTTTTTTCTGTTTCTTTTTCCTGTTCTGAGCTGGTTTTTTTTTCCAGGTAGTACATGATGACATGCTAATTTCCGTGAATTCAAGCCATGTGGAATTCTCTCCTCTTTCTCCTCCTCTCGAAGGATAACCAATATTAACATTAGTCCGCAGTGTGACTTTATCTATTCTGTTTCTAGCATGTTCAGCTGCCCATGTACAAATATGTAGTCTTGTGTTTTTATCTAAATGGAAGCATATACTTGTTTTGTTCCATTTGCCGTCTTTCTTTTTACAACTTTATTAATGTAATATTGAAGTAGTGTAAACTGGGCATAAAAAATGTGTGCAGTTTAATATTTGTTATCTTGATTGTGGTGCTGGTTTCACAATGTGTGTGTATATATATCTATATATATATCTCTAGAGAACAACTACTTCCATCACTCCCAGATTTTCTTGTGCCTTTCTGTTATCTCCCTCTGCCTCCCTCCACCCCTGGCTCCAGGAAGGCACTGATAACTGACTCTCTGTGACTAGATAGGTTGGTTTGCATTCTAAAATTTTGTAGCAATGGAATCATACAGTATATATGCATTATTTGCTGGCTTCTTTCATTTGGCATAATGATTCTGTGCTTTATCCATGTAGTGGCCATGTATTACTAATTCCTTCCTTTTCATAGTTGGGTAGCAGTCCATCAGATACGGATACATCACAGTTCACCCATTCACCAGTTTTTGGACATCTGGGTTGTTTCCCATTTTTTGGCTATTGTGAATAATGCTGCTGTAAATATTTTTGTGGCCATACCAGTGGTTCTCAGATGACTATTATTCACTGGAATGCCCTGGAGAGCTTGTTACGGCATGGATTGCCAAGCCCCACGCCCAGAAGTTCTGATTCAGTAAGTATGGGTGCAGCCCAAGACTCTCGAATTTCCAAGTTCCCAGTGATGCTGCTGGTTTAAGTACCACGTGCCCTTTGAGTGCCACCGCCTTGGAGAAAGTTTTTATAAATTTTGATTGTTACTCCTTTGTTATTTGTTCCAAATACTTTTCTTCTAGACTCTTCCTTGTCCTGTAACATTGCTTGTGGTTGTAGTCACAAAGCTTCCCATTTTTGTGTGGTTGAATGTGTGAGTCTTTTCTTTGGCTTCCTTATGTGAGGGGCCTAATACCAAGAAGAACTTGGGGTTGGTGGGTTGGGGTGTTGCTGTCTCCAAAACATCAGCCATGATACCCCCATTGACAGGGTTCTGCCTTCAGTGGACTCTTTCAGGACCTGACTTGTGCCCTCTCTCTTCTGTTGCAGATTGCTGGGGTCACCTTCCAAGGAAATGGCCCGGCAGTGTGGTCAGCACCACCCACATGGAGCAGACTTGGGCCCAGGCCCTGTGCCAGCAGCTCCCTGGTACTGGGTGTCCCCGGAACCTTAGGGCGAGGCACGGCCACCCACCTGCCTTTCCTCTCACAGGGAGACAAATCTGTCCTTTCTCCATCTGCCCTCTCCCATCTCAAACAGCCAGGCCCAAACCAATAAATATATTTTATTTTCAGTTTGTATTTCATTTTCTACTTGCTTTTCAGGAGTCTAATCTGGGTCAGATAACTTGAAGCAGCCGTTGTTATCATATGTTCACTACCATAGCCAATGTATTTGTTATAGCTATTTTCTTTTATTTTAGGGAAAGATAATACTTTTATTTTAGAGAGTACTTTAAATTATTGAGAACTATTCTCTTTGCAACAGCGTCTTTCTGAATTTTGCTCTTGAGTCCATTCCATATACTACCTCAGACTCTTTACTCAGGAGACCTTGTGGAGTGGATTGTTGTGCGAGATTCGAGCCTTGTTAGGTAAACTCATCTCCTTGGGATGGTTACTTTTTTTTGTTTCCCAGATGTACATCATAATATATTTCTTATTCTGTGTAGATTGCATTATGTTCACCACCCAAAAACTAATCCATCCCCTCACATATGAACCTACTCACCCCTTTTGTCCCCCCCCTTCCCTTATGATAGCCATCTGTCCAATCTCCATTGCTATGTGTTTGTTTGTCGTTTTTATCTTCTACATATGAGTGAGATCATATGGTATTTGACTTTCTCCCTCTGACTTATTTCACTCAGCATAATACCCTCAAGGACCATCCGTGTTGTCACAAATGGTCAGATTTCATCATTTCTTATGGCTGAGTAGCAGTCCATCGTGTATAAATACCACATCTTCTTTATCCATTTGTCCCTTGATGGGCACCTAGGTTGCTTCTACGTCTTGGCTATTGTGTATAATGCTGCAGTGAACATAGGGGTGCAAGCATCTTAATGCCTTTGTGTTTTCAAGTTCTTTGGATAAATACCCAGCAGTGGGATAGCTGGGTCATATGGTAGATCTATTCTTAATTTTCTGAGGGTACTCCATACTGCTTTCCATAGTGGCTGCACCAGTGAGCATTCCCACCAGTGGTGAACTAGGGTTCCCTTCTCTCCACATCCTGTCCAATGTTTGTTGTTTCCTGTCTTGTTAATTATAGCCATTCTGACTGGAGTGAGGTGATACCTCATTGTACTTTTGTTTTGCATTTCCATGATAGCTAATGATGTTGAGCATCTTTTCATATACTTGTTGGCCATCCATATATCTTTGGAGAAAACTCTGTTCAGATCTTTTGCCCATGTTTTAATTGGGTTATTGGTTTTTTTGTTGTTGAGCTATATGAGTTCTTTGTATATTTTGGATATTAACCCCTTATCTGATATATGGTTTGCAAATATCTTCTCCCAATTGTTAGGTTGTCTTTTCATTTTGTTGATGGTTTCCTTTGCTGTGCAGAAGCTTTTTAGTTTGATGTAGTCCCATTTGTTCAGTTTTTCTTTTGTTTCCCTTGCCTGGTGAGACATGGTACTTGAAAATATGCTACTAAGACTGATATCAAAGAGCATACTGCCTTGGTTTTCTTCTAGAAGTTTGATGGTTTTGGGTCTTACATTCAAGTCTTTAATCCATTTTGAGTTGATTTGTGTGCATGGTGTAAGGGAATGGTCTACTTTCATTCTTTTGCCTGTGGCTGTCCAGTTTTCCCAACACTATTTATTGAAGAGACTCTCTTTTCTCCAACGTATGCTCTTGGCTCCCGTGTCGAATATTAGCTGTCCATAAATGTGTGGGTTTATTTCTGGGCTCTCGATTCTATTCCATTGATCTGTGTGTCTGTTTTTGTGCCAGTACCATGCTATTTTGGTTACTATGGCTTTGTAGTATAATTTGAAATCGGGGAGTGTGATACCTCCAGCTTTGTTCTTTTTTCTCAGGGTTCCTTTGGCCATTTGGGGCCTTTGTTGTTCTATATAAATTTTAGGATTCTTTATTTTGTTTCTGTGAAAAATGCTGTTGGAACTTTAGTAGAGATTGCATTGAATCTACAGATTGCTTTAGGAAGTATGGACATTTTAACAATGTTAATTCTTCCAGTCCAAGAGCACGGAATATCTTTCCATTTCTTTGTGTCTTCTTCGATTTCTTTCAACAGTTTTATAGTTTTCAGTGTACAGCTCTTTGACCTCTTTGGTTAAGTTTATTCCTAGGTATTTTATTTTTTTGTTGCAATTGTAAATGGGATTGTATTCTTAATTTCTCTTTCTGCTACTTCGTTGTTAGTGTGTAGAAATGCAATCGACTTTTGTACATTGATTTTGTATTTTTTTGAGGAAGATAAGCCCTGAGCTAACAGCTGCTGCCAGTTCTCCTGTTTTTGCTGAGAAAGACAGGCCTTGAGGTAATATCCATGCCCATCTTCCTCTACTTTATATGTGGGATGCCTACCACAGCATGGCTGGCCAAGCGGTGCCATGTCTGTACCCAGGATCAGAACCAGCGAACCCCTGGCCGCTGAAGCGGAAAACCCCAACTCAACCGCTGTGCTACTGGGTCAGCCCCTGGGATGGTTAAATTTTTAAAAGTTTCAGTGACTTGTAATCATTGGCTAATATCCTAGTTGTTTCTTCTTACTCCCCCTCCTTCTCTTCTTCTATTTTTTAATATGACAGCCTCATTGAGATATAATTCATGTACTGTGAAACTCACCCATTTAAAGTGTATAATTCAGTACTTTCCTGGTGTTTTTACAAAGTTGTGCAACCATCACCACTGTCTAATTCTAGAGCATATTCATCACCCCCAAAGGAAACCTAATACCCGTTAAGCCATCATACCCCAATCCTGCCTCCCTTAGCCTCTGGCAACCACTGATCTACTCTCTTGTCTCTATGGGTTTACTTGTTCGGAACATTTCCTATAAATGGAATCATGCAGTACGTGGCTTTTTGTGCCTACCTTTTTTCACTCAGCTTTTGAGCTTTCTTCCTGTGGTAGCGTTTGTTGTTGCAGTTTCTTGGTAAATGTTTTGTGGAAACTCGGGATAGTCAAGGACTTGGAGTTAGGGATTGGGAATCAAAGTGGAAGAATGTTACGAGATGAGTAAATCACAGGCACAGGCTGCTTCTCTCTCAGATTACATTTAAAATGGAAAATGAAATGGAACATTGTTTATTTCCAACTCGGCTTCCTATCTGGCATAAATGCATTCTTCTTCCTGTTCTGTCTCTTTAGTTCTGCATTTTCCTCTAAAGATCAACATAGAAAACAATTTGGATCAGTTAATGCTGCACCTGCTGACCCACTTCTGTGCTGCATTTTTTTGGGTGGGATTCAGAAGGTCCTTTCTTGGGGAAAAACATGGGAAGCTTGCATTTCCCAAGGGGGTTGTGTGAAGTTACTCTGAGGTCGTGGGGTTCTGACCAGCTAGACTTTAACTGCTTTTTAGGGCTTCCCTAAAGCCACAACCCCGCCTTACACTGTAACAGAATCATAGTTGTTTACTTTTCTGAATTTAGAAACCTGTGTCATTACCATTCTGGGGTTGGGTTGGAGAATATGGAAGCTGACTTTTCTCAAGTCATCCGTGGGGCATGGCTTTCTGGGGTGTCTCTGCATGCAACAAATGGCTTAAGTGGTAACACCGAAGGTCATGGGTGTTTTTTCAGTTGATCTTATAAGTGACTGTATCAGTCTCCTCTTTCTGCTGTGACAAATGACCACAAACTTACTGGCTAAAACAACTCAAATTTATTATCTTATCATTCATGAAGTCAGAAGCTGATGTGGGTCTCACCGGGCTAAAATCAAGATGTCAGCAGGACTGTGTTCCATCTGGAGGCTCTCAGGGATAATTCATTTCCTTGCTTTTTCCAGCTTCTAGAGGCTGCCTGCATTCCTTGGGTTGTGACCCCTTCTGCCATCTTCAAAGCCTGCAGTGTAGCATCTCCCTGACCATTTTTCCATAGTCACATCTTCTTCTGATCACAGCTTGGAAAGATTCTTCACTTTTAAGGGCTCATGTGATGACATTGGTCCCACCTGGATAATCCAGGATGACCTCCCCTTGTCAGGATTCTTAACTTTATCCCATGCGTAGTCTCTTTTGCCATGTAAGGGAACATTTCACAGGTCCCAGGGATTAGAGCATGGGCCTCTCTGGGTGCCATTATTCTGTCGTCTCATTGGCAGTCTTCAATGAGAGGCTTCTTTACTTTGTTTCTGTCTTTTAACTTGTTCGCCTGAAGCCTGCAGGGTTCATATATTTATTTAGTACTCGCTTTTTGTCTCTGGCGTGATTCAGAAATCAGGGTGCTGTGGAACCATTTGGTCTGTATGCCTGCCTTTCCCTGAGGTGCAGCCACTCCTTGAGTCTTGATTTACCTCTAAGTTGAGCCAGGACTCATTTTCCGTCTTGGAAAGACCCAGGATTGTTGGTGCAGCTTGAGGACACACTTGTATGTCTAGGCCCTCTCTTCTTCCCAGGCCACTTTTGGTTCAGAGATGGCTTGGGGACTCTGCCAGAGCCATTCGCTGGACTTGATGTCTCAGCGTCTGAGTCAGCTGTGGGAAAGACCACCATGATGTGAGCAGAGGCAGCACATGGGGCCCGGCTCGCAGGACTTCAGAGATACCATGTGTAATTTTTATGGGTCCTGAATTGATGGTTTCTGTGCTTATGACTCTACAAAACCATGGAGGAAGATAGATAGGGATAGAGACAAAGAGTCATCATGATATAATAGTGTCCACTTGTTAAATAGCATTTTGGTTCAAAAATATTTTGGAAGTATGTTAGTCAACTTTCTGTGATGTCGATGTTCCGTAACAAACAGCCCACAAATCGAAAGGCTTGCAGTATCAAGCGCTTATTTCTTGCTTACTTTTCAGTAGATCAGCTGTGGCTCTCCTGGGCTCAGCTGGGTGGGTTGAGGAAGACTTGGTCAGGCTCTGGACCAGATTTGGGGTTAAACTATCTTTCTCTTCATTCTAAGGCCAGTGGACAACTAGGACATGCTTAGAGCGTATCATCTGGTAGAAGAAGAAGCCAAGTAAAACCATGCTGGCACGTTTAAAACCTCTGCCTGTGGCACCCACTAAAATTTCATTGACCAAAGCACATAACATGACTGGGTCCAACATCCAGGGTGGGGAGGGATCTTCTAGTCAGGAGGTCGTGCAAAGTCGCACGGCAAAGGGAACGGGTATATATTTGTATTACGGAGAGAGGGGAGGGAGGGAAGAAGTGGGATTTGTGTGTGGGAGGGAAGATGACTCCAGAGGTTGAGAGTGGATACACCCACTTGCATCCAGGAGAAGAGCTCTGTAGGCAGATATCAGAGGCAGCAGGTGCTTGTGAAATATGTAGCTTTCTGGATACCATCTTTGAACAGTGGTTCTCACCTGGGGTGGGGGTGGGTACTCATGCCCCACACGGGACATTTGGCAGTGTCTGAGACCTTTTTGGTTGTTACAGCTAGCTAGGGGAGAGTGCTCCTGGTGTCTAGTGGATGGAGGCCAGGGATGCTGTGCAACAGCTTACAGTGCACAGGACAGGCCTCCCCTGCCCTGCTCCCCTCACCCTCCACCCCACTCCATGGAATCATCTGGTCTGGGCCCAAATGTGGGCAAACAGGCAATTTCCAGGTGATTCTCAGGTACTTTGCAGTTTGAGACCCACATCTTGCGGGGCTGCCCCACCTGGGAAGGGGAGTTGGCGATCCTTTCCATGGAAAGATGTCCAGACCTACTGAGAAGAAGGAACTTACTTACTGTCTCACAGATGGCTGGGTAGAGGCCAGTTAAACCCCAAGGGTCTTGGCTAGGTCTCTCTGATTTCTGTGGCATTTTATCATTTGCTTTGTACTGCGTTAATTCTTTGAGTTTTATTAATGCTTTACTGTTGTTCAGCCTAATAAATAGACCATTTATTTGGTGTTGAAAAATCTTTTTTATCAGGAGCTTTCTATTATGAACTTAATATTTTTTTCCTGAAAGTGGCCTTTGCCAATTATTTCTCTTAACACATGTGTTTTATTTTCCTTTTCCTTACCAATGAGGAAGGCCCTTTGTGGGGATCCTGACTGCCACATTTTTGTGGGCAGGTCTAGCAATTTCAGATTCCTTATGCTACCGATCCATGCTTTTGTCTGAAATAAAGTTTACATTAAAAATGAACCAACCTCTTGAGAGTCGAAATTTAGCAGTTAGAAAACCAGTGTCAGTTTTGGGAAAGGAACCCTCACCTTGGCAGGTCTGGCCCTTTTAAAGGCGCCTGGAATGTCACTTGCGCCCAAGAACTGGAGCTGGCAGCTGTTTAGGAGGAACTCCAACTTCTCTTTCGGTTCTGCATGCTTGTATCAAGAGGTTTTGTGTATTAATTTCTGTCATATAGCAGGAGAGGATTCATGTTACCATTGTATACAGAGAGTAGAATGTTGTTGAGATTGGGAATAGGGGTATGTGTGAGGGTGTGTGTGTGTGTGTCTGTGTGTGTGTGCATATGCATGTATGAAGGGGAGAAAGGAATGGAATGATGAGACCATTTGGAGTGCAGGGAGTATGTCAGGAAAATATGCTTGCAAGGGTAATAATAAAATTTTGGCAGTAGGCTGTGTTTCTGACCTGTGACTCAGACAGTGTGATTAAGAGAGATTCCAGTGGTCATTTACCTCCATCCTACTTCTTATCTGTGCCACAGGGCAGTGTCTTAATTCAACTTTCCAGAATACTCTCTAGGAAGTTTTTATGCTCCATGGAGATGATATTCTTCCACCTACTTCTCTGTACTTAAAGGAACTGGGAAGTGACATTATCCTCAGATGCACAATCTCCAGGTCCTTTTCATTGGCTGTGTCCTCCTTAGTGATGGGATACCCATGATTTTCCTGCCTGCACTAACTTCTTGCAGGGTACCTGCCCTCATGGTCCCCCTGTGCAACACCTGTAATGGGAAATGAAGACTTTTGGAGATAAGTTGATTCTTCTGTCTGGAGATTGGGGTTATTTGAACTAATGTAAGTCTGTTCCTGAACTCATCCGTGATTTACTGGATTAAATCAAAGAAGACCAGTGTAATTATAGATTATCAGTTTTTGGGTCCAACATGCAGACTAATGTATCTGTGGAAAGAACCCTTGAATAGGAACAGAATTACTGAATTTTACTCCTAATTCTGTCATTAACCACCTATGTGACACTGGCCCCAAGAGAATAAAGGAATCGTCATGTTTCTTCTGTCAACTGAGACCTTGGGTTGTTCCAGTACCAAACATGATGGATCGATTTTCAAGACTGTCTGTAGCTCCTAGTTTGAGTTAGTGAAATTATGGGGATTGCTCTGCTACTCATGGTGGTAAAGGTTGCATATGATGCAGTGCAGTGTCTAAAAGGCTGTCTTTGGGATGTTCTCCTCTCACCTTATAGGGTATGCTCTATAATAATTGTGTTCACTGGAACTTCTAGTGACTAAACTGCCTTGAACAGGAACCAGGAAATGGCACCTTCCAGCAAATTCCATTGTATAGGTTTGTCTTAAAATGAGATGTGAGCCTTTCCTGATCATCTAGCCAAGTGGATGTGACATTAAATGCTGATTTGGAGCCTATCAGAGAAAAATCAAGTTCAGACACTTAGTCTAAATAGAAGTAAGGAATATGGTTGCCTTTATTTCTTTATCTTAATTCTCTTTGGAGAGTGCCCAAGTTTGTACCGTGGTGACAAATGTCACGTATGGAAGGATTTTTTTCCTTTTTTCCCCGAGAAGTCCTTGGACAGTCAACTCACAGGCTGTTCAATGTAAAACCAAAACAAACATAATTAATTTTTTTGTATCAAAATATTTAGCTTGAGAAGCTTCATGGAAACTTGATGATCTTTCGTGAATTTGTGTAAGGACGATTAGGTGGCTTTTCAAAAGATTCTTTCCTGCTTGCTGTGGTTGGTCCTCAACGAGTTTCGGTTAGGACTGTTCTCCCAGAAAGCCAGCATGTTAAACTGTAGTTCACTGTTAGGATCACTCATGTTACAAAAGAAATTCTGCCTTTGGCCTTTGTTTTCGGCTCATTTGCTTTCTCGGAGACATTTCCACAGCTGGTCTTAGAGGAGGTGTAGAACAGGAAGCTTTAACAGACGGTTTTGTAACCAGCATTTTCTTCTTGCCCTGAATATCGCATTTTTGCCATGCATTTTCCACTTTAAAAATGGAGATGCATTCCAGTCCTCCTGCAGGGGACTGCTGGCACCCCTGGTGTGACAGATGGGCTTGAGAGACATCAGCCAACACAGGGAAAGGATTTTTCTCTGCGCCCCATCATCTGTGCTCATTCTGTTTGGCTCCAGCTCTTTCCTTTCCCAGCTGCCCTTGATGTTCATTTGAACAAAATTTCACCTCTACAGAAGGGCTGTGGGCAGAGATGCCCACTGCACCATGGCCTAGCTGGCTCTAACATTGTGAAGGGGCAGGAATGACAAAGGAATTGGGAGCAGGGAGAAGTGAGCAAGGCCGAGGTGATGGTGATGTGTCATTCTGTTAGAGACTTGGAGGGATGTCTGTGGAATGTGAAAATAGGGTAAGATGGTTTTAGGTGTTTTTCAGGTTGGGTGGACATTAGTCTAGTGGGTCCATCTTTGAGTAGTTTTTGTATACAGTTGATTCTCATCATTCTCGGTAGTTGTGTATAAAATCTCTGAGACTGTACAAGCTAGGGGAAATACATGGTTAGGTGAGCCTCTGGTGACAGTATTTTCATTACCCAGTCACGACATGATCTTATGTGTGTTTTTGTTTGAAGACACTTCATTGAATATATATTGTTGATTCATTCACACTGAACTGAAAGCCAAGAGCACTGTAACTCATGCCTGAGAATTCTTGTACAAGACACGCATTTTCTCCATTAAGACACACCCCAGCCGTCTTGCCCTTAGAAACACCAGACAGCACTTCAGCACCATGCTTGGGGGCCATTCTGAACAGTAACATCATCAACAAAAAGCACAGAAATGTGAAAAATGTGGCACTTGATAGATCATGGAAAAGACATTTGTTTTCAGTCTCGGAACGGGAACAAGAAGGCACAGTACCATCTTACTCAACCTCAGCTGGGAATGTGTGCTACAGTGGCTTAACTTTTCCAGTGCTCTACGAATGTCTTTTTTTTTTTAAGATTTTATTTTTTTCCTTTTCTCCCCAAAGCCCCCTGGTACATAGTTGTATATTCTTCGTTGTGGGTCCTTCTAGTTGTGGCATGTGGGACACTGCCTCAGCATGGTTTGATGAGCAGTGCCATGTCCACGCCCAGGATTCGAACCAACGAAACACAGGGCCACCTGCAGTGGAACGTGAGAACTTAACCACTGGGCCACGGGGCCAGCCCCTCTATGAATGTCTTTCAATGGCCATAAAGTGCATGGGCATTGATGCTGGGGCTACAGGTAAGTTTTAACATATAGGCAAATTCATAGATAAATAGTGTATATGTCTGTGCATTGGATACACACATGCATATTTATGTTAGAGAAATTTTAACAACCTGAAAGCAATCAGCATTATAATAGTTGTGTCTGTTTGGCCCGCTGGAGAGGGAGTTCAGGGTGCAAATGTTTTAATGGGGGAGAAGATGTGAGAAAGAAAAACTGGGGACAGAATCGAGCAGGGAAAGCCCCTAGACCTTGAAGCATATCTGATAAAGTTTGGACCAGCCAAACAGTGAGCTTTGGAGCCGACACTACCTGTTAGTTAGAGAAATGGCCACACTCAGTCATGGGACAGCCCAGGAAAAGCCAAGCCGAGGTGGATTAGCAAATTCTTTTTTTTCTTGAAAAGTTTTTGGAGGCCTTTGCACCTCCATACTGTCACAGTTGGTAAACCAAACTTTTTATTTCATTTTTATATATAAAAAAATTATTTTGCACCCATATTAAGTTGAACTGAAAAGGTGGCTAGTTTTGATCAAAAGTCAAGAACAGCTGGCAGCACTGATGATTCAACTCAACAGAATCTTTTCAAGGTATAATGATGCTATTTGAAATGAGGATAATACCGATGTCGTCTTAGCTTGTTGAGAAACTCTACTGTACCTCATCTGAAAT
The DNA here is from genome assembly GCF_021613505.1 of Equus quagga. Taxonomy (NCBI): domain Eukaryota; kingdom Metazoa; phylum Chordata; class Mammalia; order Perissodactyla; family Equidae; genus Equus; species Equus quagga. Next base: position 316,344 of record NW_025793725.1, on the reverse strand, counting down.
GTGATTTGACATGCAATGGAAGCCAGTTAGTGGCATCCAGACTCACTGATGATTCTTCTTTGGTTGGTTATATTAGGATGGCCCACTACCCCAAATTATGGTGAAAAGAGAACCAAGCTATTAAAAAAAATTGTTCAGTTTATGAGTTGTTGCTGGTGTTTACATATTTAAGGTTGTTTTAATCCATGAAAAGGAGCTTTTTCTGGGCAGCTCCTTCCTTTTGTTTTTTTTCCTCCCCAAAGCTCTAGTAGATAGTTGTGTATCCTAGTTGTAGGTCGTTCTAGTTCTTCTTTTTGGGACACTGCACAAAATGACTTGACGAGTGGTGTGTAGCTCTGCGCCTGGAATCCAAACCAGAGAACCCCAGGCCACTAAAGAGCAGTGTGCAAAGTAAATAACTCGGCCATGGAGCTGGCCCCCTCCTTCAGATTTTGTGGGTACTGAACACTGAAGTCCTGTATTAAAATTCCATTATTGAACAAATGTTTCAAGGAGGAACAACAAACTTATGACTACAGCTTCTAAACTGATGGGAATATTAAATAACATTAGGTTGAACATGTAACCACCAGTCTATAAAGTAAGTAACTTCTCACCTTGGACTTAAAACCAAATGAACAGAGTTCATTTCATTAAGAATATCCAACTGATAAAGGATGGATGGTGTGTAATGGTGATAGAGTCAATTTTTAAAAATGGAAATGAGAGTGCTTATTATTGTTTAGAGTTCATATAAATAGGTTCTATAAGCAATCTGATCGTTTTTATTTCATGTGAGAGAAATCCCGAGACTTTTTTTTTTGCTGAGGAAGATTGGCTCTGAGGTAACATCTGTGCCAATCTTACTCTTTTTGCTTGAGGGAGATTCACCCTAGGCTAACATTGATGCCACTTCTCCTCTATTTTGTATGTGGGTTGCTGCCGCAGCTTGGCTGCCAACAAGTGGTATAGGTCTGCACCTGCAAACTGAACATGGGTTGCTGAAGTGGAATGTGCTAAACTTAAACAGTAGGCCACAGGGCCAGGCCCTGAGACTCATTCTTTAAAAGATGTTCACCCTTAACCTGCATTTAGAGGTACAGTCCATGTCCTTAAGCCAACAATCACCAGGAACACAGACACCTGTAGTTAGACAGAGTTGGGTTTGTTGATTGTTGCCATAAGGAGACTGTGGGACATCTCAGTGAGAGGATGTTAGGAAGGACCTAAAAGATTTGGGCTTGTGTGCAGTGATTTGGGGAGGGTTTACGGGATGAAGGGCCTTGGCTTGTGTTGGTGGTCTCGGAAATTGTTCATGTTTCAACAGAACGCCACTGCTTAGCTGTGAGTGCCAGGCCAGGTCCCAGCATTTAGTGGCTGCTTTTCTCTTTTGGTTAATACATATTTGATAGAATAGAAGAGTGACTGATTGAATGGCTGTGTGCTTAAACATCAGAAATATCCAAATAAAGGAATTGTCCTAAAAGGGCTTGTTAATGATCACCTTTAAACTAATGTGTTGTAACGTGCATCATTTAAAAAACCATGCATTGTAACAACTGGATGTGGTCCTGGTGTCATCTGTTAGCCTTTGATGCGAATGAAAGACCAGCTGTTTCCTCCAGACCCTATTAATAGATGAGGGAGGTGAAACATGATTCAGGATTATGGGAACCTCAGCCTAGGTGGAGGTTGAGTTGTAATGATGGCACTTCTTTGGCTCATATTTTAGAGCAGTGGGTATATATTCTTTTTGATGCTCTCGTGACTGTTTTCTTTTTTTTGTAGAAAGATTGGCCCTGAGCTAACATCTGTAGTCAATCTTCTTTTTGCTTGAGGAAGATTGTCACTGGCTAACATCTGTACCAGTCTTCCTCTATTTTAGGTGAGATGCTGCCACAGCATGGCTTGATGAGCAGTGCTAGGTCCATGCCTGGGATCTGAACTTGTGAACCCAGGGCTACTGAAGCGGGGCACACACACTTAACTACTACACCACCAGGCCAGGCTCAATATTTTCTTAATATAATTTTCAGATTGTTCATTTCTAGTATTTTCAGAATATTGTTTTTTTTAACTTTAAAAAAAATTTGTTATAAAATTTTTGAAATTGAGGTATACTTTACATATTATAAAATGCACAGATTTTAAGAGTTTGCTTTGATGAGTTTTGATGTCTGTATACGTCCATGGAACTGCTATCCACAAAAACCATACAGAACATTTCTATTTCCTCCAGGAAGTTCCTTGTGTCCCTTTTTAGTCATCCCACTCCCATCCAAGAAGAGGCAACCTGTTGATAGACACCCCAATTGTTTCCAGATTTTTGCAGTAATAAGTGTTTGCTATGAACATTGTCGTATATATGTTTTTGTGGATGTACGTTTACAATTCTCTTGGATAAATGCCTGGAAATGTAATTGATAGCCATGGGGCAGATATAGGTTTATAGGAAACTGCCTAACAGTTCTCCAGAGTGGTGTACCATATTACCTTCTCACCAGCAGTGAAGGAGAGTTCCAGTTGCTCCACATCATCACCAACACTTGGAATTGTCAGTTTTTGCTATTAACTATTCTAGTGAGTATGAAATGGTATCTTAGTTTTCTTTTATTTTGAATTTCCCTTTGGATAATAATAAGCTTCTTTTTATGTCTTATTGTCACTTGTATATCTTTTTTTGTGAAAGGTTTGTTCAAATATTTTGTCCACTTAAGAATTAGATTGTTAGTTTTCCTATTGATTTGTAAGAGATCTTTATATATCCTGAATACTAGATTATCTTTTTCCTTTCTAACATTCTAACATGTTTTTTTTTTAACGTCCCTCTTTAAATTTTTTTTATTAAGGTTATGAAAGTTAATATCCTTGTGAAATTACAGTTGTACATCATTATTAGTCATGTTGTAGGTACACCACTTCACCCCTAGTGCCCTGCCCCACCCCCCTTTCCCCTGGCAACCACCGATTAGTTCTCTTTGTCCATATGTTAACTACCACCTATGAGTGGAGTCATGGAGAGTTCGTCTTGCTCTGTCTGGTTTATTTCACTCAACATAATACCCTCAAGGTCTATCCATGTTGTTGTGAATGGGACGACTTTGTCCTTTTTTATGGCTGAGTAGTATTCCATTGTATATATATACCATGTCTTCTTTATCCAATCATCAGTTGCTGGGCACTTAGGCTGGTTCCACATCTTGGCTATTGTAAATAATGCTGCAATGAACATAGGGGTGCATAGGACTCTTGGGATTGCTGATTTCAGGTTCTTAGGATAGATACCCAGTAGTGGGATGGCTGGGTCATGAGGTATTTCTATTTTTAACTTTTTGAGAACTCTCCATACTGTTTTCCGTAGTGGCTGCACCAGTTTGCATTCCCACCAACAGTGTATGAGGGTTCCTTTTTCTCCACAGCCTCTCCAACATTTGTCACTCTTGGTTTTGGATATTTTTGCCATTCTAACAGGTGTAAGGTGATATCTTAGTGTAGTTTTGATTTGCATTTCCCTGATGATTAGTGATGATGAGCATCTTTTCATGTGTCTATTGGCCATCCGTGTATCTTCTTTGGAGAAATGTCTGTTCATGTCCCTTGCCCATTTTGTAATTGGGTTGTTTGATTTTTTATAGTTGAGTTGTGTGAGTTCTTTGTATATTATGGAGATTAACCCTTTGTCGGATAAGTAGCTTGTAAATATTTTTTCCCAATCAGTGGGCTGTTTTTTTGTTTCAATCCTGTTTTCCCTTGCCTTGAAGAAACTCTTTAGTCTGATGAAGTCCCATTTGTTTATTCTTTCTTTGTTTCCCTCATGTGAGGGGTTACGGTGTCCAAAAAGATTCTTTTGAAGCTGATGTCAAAGAGTGTACTGCTGATATTCTCTTCTAGAAGCCTTATTGTTTCAGGACTAATCTTTAGGTCTTTGATCCATTTTGAGTTTATTTTAGTAAATGGTGAAAAAGAATGGTTGATTTTCATTCTTTTACATGTGGCTGTCCAGTTTTCCCAGCACCATTTGTTGAAGAGACTTTCTATCCTCCATTGTAGGCCCTCAGCTCCTTTGTCAAAGATTAGCTGTCCATAGATGTGTGATTTTATTTCTGGGCTTTCAATTCTGCTTCATTGATCTGTGCACCTGTTTTGGTACCAGTACCATGCTGTTTTGATAACTGTAGCTTTGTAGTATGTTTTGAAGTCAGGGATTGTGATGCCTCCAGCTTTGTTCTTCTTTCTCAGGATTGCTTTAGCAATTCGGGGTCTTTTGTTGTCCCATATGAATTTTAGGATTCTTTGTTCAGTTTCTGTAAAGAATGACATTGGAATTCTGTTTGGGATAGCATTGAATCTGTAGATTGCTCTAGATAGTATGGACATTTTAACTATGTTTATTCTTCCAATCCATGTGCGTGGAATGTCTTTCCATCTCTTTATGTCGTTGTCGATTTCTTTCAAGAAGGTCTTGTAGTTTTCGTTGTATAGATCTTTCAGTTCCTTGGTTAAATTTATCCCAAGGTATTTTATTCTTTTTGTTGTGATCGTGAATGGGATTGAGTTCTTGAGTTCTTTTTCTGTTAGTTCATTGTTAGTGTATAGAAATGCTACTGATTTATGCATGTTGATTTTATACCCTGCAACTTTGCTGTAGTTGTTGATTGTTTCTAATAGTTTTTCTATGGATTCTTTGGGGTTTTCTATATATAAGATCATGTCGTCTGCAAACAGTGAGAGTTTTACTTCTTCATTGCCTATTTGGATTCCTTTTATTTCTTTTTCCTGCCGAATTGCTCTGGCCAAAACCTCCAGTACTATGTTGAATAAGAGTGGTGAAAGTGGGAACCCTTGTTTTGTTCCTGTTCTGAGAGGGATCGGTTTCAGTTTTTTCCATTGACTATGCTGTTGGCTGTGGGTTTGTCATATATGGCCTTTATTATGTTGAGGTACTTTCCTTCTATACCTATTTTATTGAGGGTTTTTTATCATAAATGGATGTTGGATCTTGTCGAATGCTGTCTCTGCGTCTATTGAGATGATCGTGTGGTTTTTGTTTCTCATTTTGTTAATGTACTGAATCACGTTGATTGACTTGCGGATGTTGAACTATCCCTGTGTCCCTGGTATAAATCCCACTTGATCATGGTGTGTAATCTTTTTGATATATTGCTGTATTCGGTTTGCCAAGATTTTGTTGAGCATTTTTGCATGTATGTTCATCAGTGATATTGGCCTGTACTTTTCCTTCTTTGTGTTGTCCTTGTCAGGTTTGGGGATCAGAGTGATGTTGGCTTCATAGAATGTGTTAGGGAGTGCTCCATCTTCCTCTATTTTCTGGAATAGTTTGAGAAGGATAGTATTAGCTTTTTTATGCAAATCAAAACTACACTAAGATATCACCTTACACCTGTTAGAATGGCAGAAATATCCAAAACCAAGAGTGACAAATGTTGGAGAGGCTGTGGAGAAAAAGGAACCCTCATACACTGTTGGTGGGAATGCAAACTGGTGCAGCCACTACGGAAAACAGTATGGAGAGTTCTCAAAAAGTTAAATAGGTATTAGCTTCTTTGAATGTTTGGTAGAATTCTCCAGAGAAACCGTCTGGTCCTGGACTCTTATTTTTGGGGAGGTTTTTGATTACTGTTTCTATTTCTTTACTTGTGATTGGTCTAGTCATATTCTCTATTTCTTCCTGATTCAGTTTGGGTAGGTTGTATGAGTCTAGGAATTTATCCATTTCTTCTAGGTTGTTCAGTTTGTTGGCATATAGATTTTCATAGTATTCTCTTATGATCCTTTGTATTTCTTCGGTGTCTGTTGTGATTTCTCCTCTCTCGTTTCTAATTTTATTTATTTGAGACTTCTCTCCTTTTTTTTAGTGAGTCTGGCTAAGGGTTTGTCGATTTTTTAAATTTTTTTGAAGAACCAACTCTTTGTTTCATTGATCCTTTCTACTGTCTTTTTTGTTTCAATATCACTTATTTCTGCTCTAATTTTTATTATTTCCCTCCTTCTACTGACTTTTGGCCTTGTTTGTTCTTTTTCTAATTCCGTTAGGTGTCGTTTGAGGTTGTTTATGTAAGATTTTTCTTGCTTATTGAGGTGAGCCTCTATTGCAATGAATTTCCCTCTTAGGACTGCCTTTTCTGCGTCCCAAATAATTTGGGATGGTGTGTTTTCATTTTCATTTGTCTCCAGATAATATTTGATTTCTTCTTTAATTTCTTCAATAATCCATTGTTTGTTCAGTAGCATGTTGTTTAGTCTCCAGATTTTTGGCCTTTTCCCAGCTTTATTCTTGTAGTTGATTTCTAATTTCATAGCATTATGATCAGAAAAGTTGCTTGATATTATTTCAACCCTCTTGAACTTATTGATGCTTGCTTTGTTTCCCAAGATATGGTCTATCCTTGAGAATGTTCCATGCACGCTTGAGAAGAATGTGTAACCTGCTGTTTTTGGATGAAGTGTCCTGTATATATCTATTAGGTCCATCTGATCTAATTTTTCATTTAATTCTGTAATTTCCTTGTTGATTTTCTGTCTGGATGATCCATCCATTGGTGTTAATGGGGTGTTGAGTTCCCCTACTATTATTGTAGTGCTGTTGATGTCTCCTTTTAGTTTTGTTAATAGTTGCTGTACAAATTTTGGTGCTCCTGTGTTGGGTGCGTATATATTTATAAGTGTTATGTCATCTTGGTTGAGCGTCCCTTTTATTATTATATACTGCCCCTCTTTGTCTTTCTTTATCCGTTTTGCTTTGAAGTCTGCTTTGTCTGATAGAAGTATGGCAACACCTGCTTTATTTTGTTCATTATTAGCTTGGAGTATTGTCTTCCATTCCTTCACTTTGAGTCCATGTTTGTCTTTGGGGCTGAGGTGTGTTTCCTGGAGGCAACATATTGTTGGGTCTTGTTCTTTTATCCCTCCTGCCACTCTGTGCCTTTTGATTGGAGAGTTCAATCCATTCACATTTAGAGTGATTATTGGAATGTAGGGGCCTACTGTTGCCCTCTTATCACTTGTTTTCCGGTTCTTCTGCATTTTGTCCTGATGGAAAGCTGTTACTTTGTGTTATTGTCCTTCTGCTTATCTCCTTTGTTCTGGATTTTGTAACCCCTTTCCTTTTTTTGACTTTTCAGGAATCAGGTTCTTCCCGAACATTTCTTGAAGAGGAGGTTTTGTGGTGATGAACTCCCTTAACTTTTGTTTATCTGGGAAAGTTTTTATTTCTCCATCATATTTGAAGGATATTTTCACTGGGTAGAGTATTCTTGGCTGCAGGTTTTTGTCCTTCAGAGTTTTGAATATTTCATTCCAATCTCTTCTAGCCTGTAAGGTATCTCCTGAGAAATCTGCTGATAGCCTTAAGGGGTTTCCTTTGTAAGTTATTTTCTTCTGCCTGGCTGCCCTTAGTATTTTCTCTTTGTCATTGACTTTTGCTAGTTTCCCTACTATATGTCTTGGGTTTGGTCTTCTTGCTTTAATAAACTTTGGAGATCTATTTGGCTTCCGTCACATGAATTTCCATCTCTCTTCCCAAGTTTGGAAAGTTCTCAGCTATTATTTCTTTGAACAGGCCTTCTGCCCCCTTCTCCTTCTCTTCTCCGTCTGGTATACCTATAATCCTTATGTTGCATCTCCTAATTGAGTCAGATAATTCTCTGAGAGTTTCTTTGTTTCTTTTTAGTCTTAGTTTTCTCTCCTCCTCTGTCTGCAGCATTTCTATATTCCTGTCCTCCAGATTGCTAATTCTGTCCTCCATATTATCGACCCTACTGTTCAGAGAGTCCAGATTTTTCCTAATCTCCTCCATTGTGTCCTTCATCTCCAGTATTTCTAATTGGTCCTTCTTTATATAGTCAAGCTCTTTTGTGATATAGCTCCTGATATCATTGAGTTCTCTATCTGTATTCTCTTTTTACTCATTGAGTTTTTTTAATGGAGTTTTGAAATCATCATCATTTAGGTTATGTATTTCATTGTTTTGGGGATTTTTTCTGGGTACTTATCATTTTCCTTCTGTTCTGGAGATTTAATATATTTTTTCATACTGCTTGATGGTGTGGATTTGTGCCTCCTCATAGAGATAGAGTTTAGTCGCTGCTTCCACTTGTTGCAACTGGTGTATGGGGGGGGAGCAGCTGTTTAGACTGCACCAACCAGGAAACCTGTCAGCTGTTACTGACTGGACCTGGACCCCTCCTCGTAGTCACAGTGCTCCTGTGGGGTCCCTTCTCTGTTGTGGGGGCAATTGCAAGGGGGCCTCAGGCTGCTGGTGCCTACTGTTGCAGACCACCTAGATGTACTTCCTCCTTGGGGTCTGCAGCGGTGTTATGGGCTTTCCCAGCGGCCGCAAGCAGGATCACCTATAATCGCAGCTTTGTCACTGACAGAGCCCACAACATCACACTTGTTCACTGTAGGTCCCAGCAGAGCTATGGGTATCTTCTGCAGTCTGTCGTTAGCTCACCTAGCTGTGCTACTTTTGCCCCAGGGTCTTCTCGCCTTGTGATTGCCAGTCGGGACCTCTCCACTAGTGCTCTGCAGAGGCTTTCGCTGAGGCTTCTGTAGGAACCTGGAGTTCCCCCCTGGACCACGTAGCCTTTTCAGCAGAGCTCCATGCTGCCCCACACCACTTTCCCGCGAACTCTGGGAGGCCCTTGCCTTGTCTGGGACATGGCCAGAGGCCTTGGGCCTGGTGGTGGCTGGTAAGCTGCTGCCTTGCGGGCAATTCTGCTCTAGGGAGCTTCCTGGTGTTCCAAATGCTGGGCAGTGCCTCCCTGCCAATGGCGAGCAGAGGCCCTCCCTGCCGGGGGGTGCGGAACCCTGGATCCTCACCCTGGGCCACAGAGCCAGGCACTGGAGCTCCACCCTGTCCCCAAGCATGGCCACGGGAAGTATGTGCACCCCCTGCACTGACCCGTGCATGGCCGGAGACTGTGGGCCCAGCAGCAGCTGGTGGGCTGGTGCCACGCTGGGGAATCTGCTTGCCGAGAGCTTCCCTTTGTACTGGTTTCTGGGCGGAGCCTCCCTGCTAATGGAGAGCAGATGCTTTCCCTCTCGGGGGGTGCGGGACCCCGGAGCCTCCCCCTGGGCTGCAGAGCAGGGTGCTGGAGCTCCATGCAGTCCCCAGACATGTGCACGGGAAGTCCGGGCACCCTCTGCACCGACCCATATAGGGCTGGAGACCGTGTGCCCAGCAGCAACTGGCAGTCTGGCGCCATGCTGGGGAATCTGCTCGCTGGCAGCTTCCCTTTGTTCTGCATCCTGGGCGGGGCCTCCCAGCTAATTGCTAGCAGAGGCTTTCCCTGCCAGGGGGGTGCGGGACCCCGGAGCCTCCCCCCAAGCCACAGAGCCAGGTGCTGGAGCTCCACCCAGTCACCAGGCACATCCTTGGGTAGCCCGGGCGCCCCTGCACTGACCTGTGTGCCACAGACTGTGGGCCCAGCAGCAGCTGGCGATCTGGTGCCATGCTGTGGAATCCGTTCTCTCGGAGCTTTCTTTTGTTCTGGTTTCTGGGCGGAGCCTCCCTGCTAATGGCAAGCAGAGGCCTTCCCTGCCGGTGGGTGAGGGACCCTGGGGATTCCCCCTGGCCTTAGGTGTAATTGCGGGGGGCTTGGGTAGGGCTGTTGTCACCTGTTTCCACCGTCGCTCTGCTGTTGAGTGCACATTCCCACCCTTGGTGTGTGGTGATGCTATGGGGGAGTCTGCTGGAAGAGAGCCTCTTGCAGGAACTGGGCTGTCGGGGGTCAGGGGTTGGGGGTTGGAGAGTTTTCACCTATTTCCACCTCCTCCGGGAGGGAGGTCCATCCACCTTCCGATGTATAGCAGCACGAGTCTCTTAGGCATCCTGAGATGCTATCTGGCTATCCTTTGTTAGTCGGTGAATGTCCAATTAGTTGTAGATTCCACAGGGGAGAGACAAAGAAGACCACTCACTCCACCATCTTGGTCCCATTTGAGAATTTTTAATTAATCCTTCAAAAGGACTTATTATTGGGGGTAGGGAAAGACCTCATTAGAGTAATGGTTTCTCATCTGTTCTGTGGTTTGATGTCATAGATCCTGGGGGCCAGGCTAAGCCATAGTTCCAGTGTCTCTTTTTTTGATGTGAAACTCACACACCACTTTAGTTTGTATAATCATTATCTAGTGATATTAAATACAATAAAAACTATACAGTTTAAAAAATCTAAAAATGCGTATATGGACACATATATAGATGCCAGTCATATGAACAAAACGTGTCTATATGTACATTTGTGGACAGCATTTTGTAATCCCTAAAACATCAAATCTGTAATTTGGAATCTTGTACATCCTTCCTCTCTATTCCACCTGAAGCCTAGGGTGCTCCCAAGACATGAGAGAATGGTGGTTGAGTTTGGAACTCTCCAAACTCAAGACTAAGGCCAATCAGAGGGATCTTTTCTTACCCACACATTCTCTGAAAGAGTGAAATTCAAGGTGACTGTTCGTGGTTGTATTAATTTCCTAGGGCTGGCACAACAAAGTGCTCCACAAACTGGGTAACTTAAAACAACAGAAGTGTATTCTCTCACAGTTCTGGAGGCCAGAAGTCTGAAGTCAGGGTGTCACTAGGGCTATTCTCCCTCTGAAGGCCCTAGGGCAGTATGTTTCCTTGCCTCTCTGCCAGCTTCCAGTGGTTGCTGGGAATCCTTGATGTTCGTAGGACTTCTGGACACATCACTCCATTCTCTGCCTTCTCCATGTGTCTCTATCTTCACATGACCATCTTTTTATAAGGACACCTGTCATTGGATTAGGGGCCCACCCTACTGCACTGTGATATTGTCTTGATGAATTACATCTCCAGTGACCCAGTTTCTAAATCAGGTCACATTTGGAAGTACTTAGGGTTAGGGCTACAAAATCTCTCTCTTTTTAAAAATTTTATTGAGGTAGTAATAGTTTATAACATTGTGAAATTTCAGTTGTCTGTTATTATTTGTCAGTCACCATATACATGTGCCCCTTTACCCCTTATGCCCACCCTCCAACCCCTTTCCCCTTTGGTAACTTCTAATCTGTTCTCTTTGTCCATGTTTAATCTTCCACATATGGTGAAATCATACGGTGTTTGTCTTGCTCTGTCTGGCTTATTTTGCTTAACATAGTATCCTCAAATGCCATCCATGTTGTTCCAAATGGGACAATTTTCTCCTTTTTTATGGCTGAGTAGTATTCCATTGTGTATACATATATCACATCTCCTTTATTCATTCGTCAGTTGATGAGCACTTGGGTTGCTTCCATGTCTTGGCTATTGTGAATAATGTGGCTATGAGCATGGGGTGCAGAAGTCTCTTTGAATTGTTGATTTCAAGTTCTTTGGGTAAATACCTAATAGTTGGATAGCTAGGTTGTATGGTCTTTCTATTTTTAATTTTTTGAGGAATCTCCATACTGTTTTCCATAGTGGGTGCACCAGTTTGCATTTCCACTAGCAGTGTATGAGGGTTCCCTTTTCTCCACATCCTCTCCAACATTTGTCATTTCTGGTGTTAATTATAGCCATTCTAACAGGTGTAAGGTGATATTCTAGTTTTGATTTGCATTTTCCTGATGATTAGTGATGTGGAACATTGTTTCATGTGCCTGTTGGCCATCTCACTATCTTTTTTGGAAAAATGTCTATTCATATCCTTTGCCCCCTTTTTTTGGAGGAAGATTGACCCTGAGCTAACATCTGTGCCCATCTTCCTCTATTTTATATGTGGGACTCCTGCCACAGCATGGTGTGAAAAGCAGTGCAGTGTCCATGCCTGGGATTAGAACTGGTGAACACCAGGCCACTGAAGCAGAGCACGTGAACTTAACTGCTTTGCTACTGGGCCAGCCCCTCCTCTGCCCATTTTTTGATTGGGTTGTTTGTTTTTTGTTGTTGAGTTGTATGAGTTCTTAATATATTTTGGAGATTCACCTCAACATGTCTTTTTCTAGGGGACAGGGTTCAACTCATAATAGTGGTCATTCTCCACCCCATCTCATTGGACCTTTCTTTTTCTGGATCCCCCTAGTATACTATAAGGTGGCTGCCTGGCTATGCATGACACATGCCCATGGCCATTTGACACTTTTACAAGGCAACTGAAGAAATCCAGAGAGTTGAGATTCTTTGTCTTTAATAAAATTAATATGTAAACACAACAGAACTCCAAGCACAGTGTGAAAGGTCAGTGTAACTGCAGTCTTGGTACACAGAGTATGTTCAAGCAGTGAGGTCAAAAGCCAAAGTCAGAAGTTGGAATTGCCTCAGGGGACTTTTTATTCTGTTTTTCTGCCAAAAGTCTGCAGACTCTACTGGTGTCTCCCTCAGGAGGCAGTTTTCCGTCTATGACGGTTCACAGAGGTGTAGGGCAGCTTTTCTGGATTGTGGAACTCATAGTTCTGTGCACTGACTGGGAGTCTCGCCTGGGAGCCTGCTCTGGGTCACACGTTGGGGGCTTTCTCACATGACTGGGCGGGAGGAGTGCTGCGCAGGAGGACAGGGTTCTGGCAGTGATGTTGTCTGCGGACCCCTTGCCTCATGCCCTGGAATACTCCATGATCCAGCCATGCAACCTTGGCTCTGCAAGGGCCCCAGTCGCCAAGGGAGTCCCCAGAGCCTGGCGGTTGTGAGCGGAGCCCCAGTCCTGTTCTAGCCATAGGTGCACAGGAAGAGAAGCAGTTGGGCCTTTGGGTCTTGAGTGCCTGGAATCAAAAGACCCTTCCCTGGAGTCTTGTCCAGTTTTCTCTGAAAGAAATTATATTGTGGGCAGGTCTTTGGTGCCGAGTCAGATATTTTTTGAGACTCTCTGGCTCCTTTTAGCGAAGGTGTTAAACAAACACCACATCTGCTCAGAAATGCTGTGTCTTAGGCTGTCTCAGAGTGTGGTAGCTGAAACTTTTACCTTGGCATTTCCTCTCTTGGCGGTGGTGGCTTCCGATGGTAAATAAGGGGGGACCTGGGTATCCTATCACTGAGCTCGACCCTTGGAGACAGACTTCCGGCCCTAGAGAATCAGCTTCCAGTAGCAGTTTGACAACAGAGAATATGACTTCACATCCTAATTACAGCCCCCAAACAAGATCCAGCTTCATAATTAGCATCCCCATTAGAGCAGGTATGCGTCCAGTGGTGACATTTATTCCAGACCTTAGTGTCAGACTCATGAAAAAGCTAACCAAACAGAAACGGAAATTTTGCTTTGGAGGTAAAAAAAATCTAAGTTTTGTTACATGAGATAACGTAAGTAGTTTAAAGCCATAGAGGAACTCTTTCAGGTAAATCTGCTCTTCTGTAGTGATATAAAATATAGCCCAGCTTCTGGCATCTTTATGTCAAGAATTCGCTAAAATAAATGAGACAAGTTTAGGATTTACCTCATAGTAAATCAAGAATTTTAAGCAGATACTTTTCTTCCAGTCTAATGAAAAGACCACTTGTACCATTTGGACGTCGAAGTGCTGAGCTGAGGCAAGGTACTTGCTGGAGATTTAAGGGGAAAGATATGAGTTTGGTTTCTAAGGCTGCGTGAATCTGGGAAGTAAATGATTTACTCAGTGGACCCAACTTTTACTAAAAGAATGATTTGATGGTGGTAGGATATATACATTTAGTTTGCTGGGTCTTTTGGGTTTTTTTGTTTGCATGGTTGCTTGAAGGCCAACAAACGGAATTAAATAATAATTATTGACTTGGAGGCAGTGGAGGGGAATGGATGTATGGGATTCATTTCTAATCCACTAATGCACTCCAGTTTCAACTGCTGAATTAGTCATTTATTGCTGTGTAACAAATTACCCCAACTTAACAGCTAAAAACAATGAACATTTATTTTCTCACTCTGGTTCCGAGAGTCAGGAATCCAAGCACAGATCAGCTGGATGATTTGGGCTCACAGTCTCTCATGAGTTATAATCAAGATGTTGGCCTGGGCTGCAATCATTTTTGCAATCATCCTGGGCTGGGGGATCCATTCCAATCTCATTCATGGATGTGATGGTTGCAGGAGGCTTCTGTTCCTCACCTTGTGGCCTCTCTGTATGGCTGCTCGTGACCTGGCTTACCCCAGTGTGAGTGATCCATGTGAGAGAGAGATAGAGGTGGAGAGAGGGGAGGGGAGAAGAAGATAAAGCAAGTGCTGGAAGCTACAGTGCTTTTATAACCTAATCTCAAAAGTGACATACCATCACTTCTGCCACATTCTGTTGGTTACACAGACCAACCCTGGTAAACATGGGGTGGGGCTACACCAGGGTAGGAATCCTAGGAGGTGGGGCTCATGGGACACCATCTAAGATGCTGCCTACCACAGCCCTCTCTATCTTTTACACCTATAAATTGGCATCTTGGTAGAGTTTATCCTTGGAGTTTATAATCAATTATCAGAAAATGCTAGAAAAATTCTTTACTTAGTCTTGTGCATGGCCTAACCTTTGGAGCTGTGAGAACCTGCATATAAAGATGCTTACTTTACTACATAGCAGTCAGTTAGGAATTATTATATACCTATTTTGTGTTCTTAATTGTGTTCTTGGACAAAAAAATAGTTTTCCTTCCAATCAAATGAAGACATCTATTGAGCCCCTAATGGATGAGCCTTGTCAGCTCCCATCTCTGCTATAAATTGATGTGTATCTCCCAGTTAACTGTTAAAATCTCTGCAGCCCCTCCACACACTCCTTCTGCCCCAAGACATTAGGAAATGTTGACCTTTCTGTTTCAAAATGATGAAATAATTGAATTAATTTCTTTACCGTCTTCTATGCAAGGTTAACAAAAATAAATTGAGAATTTTTTCCAGACATTCACAAAGTTTACAAAATTTTATCTGTTACTCATTATTTCAAAAATGATAGCATCTTTATTACTCTTCACTCTCATAGCACTAAAATTATTCATTCATTCATTCATTAGATACTTAGCAAACACCTCTGTGTACTAGGTGTTGTGAGGTCCTGGAGATTGGGAGGTAACAGCAGAGCAGAGTAATAAAAACACACGATCTTTTAATGGTAATTTAAGGCACCTTGGATATAAAGAAATGAACCTGGTGAGTAGGAACTCTATTTTGTGAATTCCGGACACTCAGTATGACATAATGAACATTTCCTAGGATCCTAAGATTTTGGAGTTGGGAGGGAATCTTGGAGATTCTCTTGTAGCTTTTCTGGACAAGGCAGCTGTAGTCCAGAGAGGGGTGTGGCTTTCCCTACTGGAGAGCTGGGACCAGGTGGAACCCATTGTCTGACCCAGTGATAGGACAGCATTATCCCTGCACCCAGGCAGTTCATTCACATGCACTTTCACACTCTGGTGTGGATAGGAAGCTCCTGTCTTTCCCTGAATGTTGCTGGTTGCTTTGCATGAAGCTTGGTGATGCCAGAATGTTTCCATCTTTATCAAGAGATTGGTGAATAAATATGCACTGATACACTTTAGTTTAAAACAAAAACAACCTCCAGGAGGTGAAGCTTAACATATGCTTCCCCTATCCCAGAGTATGGTCTTTGAAAGAATAGCATATTTGGAAAGGGAAAACCAGTCACTCGATAATGGAGAAACTGGGACTCATGACCTTAAGCAAGTGATCGGGTTTAACTTGTTTGATTTAAGTCGAGTTGATAGCACATACCAATCTCTTGATAGAAGGGAACAGAGCTTTTTCTTGGTGTGTGGATCTGATAATTCTAGTTTGGGATCAACTTTCCTCATAAACCATACCGATGATGCACCCTCTACAATTTCCAGTGTTGGTTTCTTTAAAGTGGAGTGGGAATTTAAAGAGATTGTGAAACCATCTCAGTGCAGAATCCATCTACAGATTTGTGACCTTTTCCTACATCTCTTGACCATTGTCCAGCCTGCTACCATTTTGACAATATATTTTTGTTTGGCAATCTATCTTGGTTAAATCGACATAACAAAGCATCTGAAGTAGTTTTGGTAGAAAAAAAAGTTTGTGCTCGCAGTTCATCAGTTGATATAATCATTACTTTTCATAAATGCAATAACAAGTCCTAGTGGCATAAGCATGTTTGTGACCAGTCAACACTTTGGGTTTTTAGGAAGGTACTCAGGTAACTGGCTCAAGCAGAAAGACCTCAGCCCCCTGGAAAGGAAGGAGGCCCAGTCCTGTGAGCCTGGGGCCTGTGGGCAACTGTGTCAGCACATCTGCATCATAGACAGTCTGGTTAATTCAGCAAAAAGGTCAAGTGGAGGCCTTGTTAAAAGACCTTCTCTATATATTTTTAGAAGCAGCAAATATCAACCATAAATATTTAATGTTGTGTTTATAGACTTTAGCATCATAGAACTTCAAAAAAGATGACTCAGAGGAGGTTGGTGAGTGTACATCTAGAGGAGAAAAGAATTTCCCCAGCATGTCGCACTGTACCAGGAAAGCTGCCATTGACCATTAGGAAAGGAGTAAATAGGAGTAAAAATGAGTAAATAGGTAAATATCCTCTTATTACTGTTAATACTCACCAGGTGAAGTATTAGTCATTATTTTTTGCTTGCCAGGGCTTTCATAACTCTTTTATGATTTTAAAAGTAAGTGCTGTAAGCAATATGAAAAAATAAAATCAAGCATGAAAAGAGCATAAACACCTCTAAATCTACCCATCGAGGTGCCCCAGCAGTGTTTTGGTCTGTTTCCTTCCAAATGTTGATGTATGTTTGTGGAATGTGCTGCATATTCAGCTGTATGATACAGATCTTCCACTTAACCTTACAGAATAAGCATTTGATCATCTACAACATTTATTGAAAATATTTTTATGCATCTATCATGTCAAATGCACATTCTGTAATTTAACACATGTTGTTGGAGATTTAGATTGCTTTCAATTTTTGCTTTAGAATAGAGTGCTGCAAGTAGAACTGTAGGCCCTTGATTTTGATTACCAAATTGCTTTCCTCAAAGGTGTACCAATTGTATGATAAGGCCCAAGGGGTGGGGTGCATTTCACATGGTCGTGGTCCAGTGTGTGGGAATGTATGGCATCTTTTTTTTTTTTTTATGTTTCTTTGGTTACTAACAAGGAGGAATAGTCTGTCATGTTTGTCAGCCATTTGTATTTCTTTTCTGTGAGTTGGACACATGCCATTTTAAAACTCATATCTCAGGTTCTTTTTTGAACATTACACTTTCTGGGTTTCACTTGAATACCAGTTGCTTTAAGATTGCCATGTCAGATTTTCAGCTAAATTGGCTGAATTCTTATGATTCCCTGATTTACCCAACGCTTTCTGAGGAACTGACCAAGTATGGATCTCAGTCCTCCAGGTAAGACGGCTCAACTGTGACAGAGAATGATCATAGAAGAGGCGGTCTCTGCCATCTACATAGTGGCTCACTTCCCTTGGGAGCCGACCTGCACATGTGGATCAACAAAACAACCTGATAAGGGTCAACAGCTGTTACTGTGCAAAACCACGGATAACTCTTTCATTATGATGAGTTTGCCTCACTGCAGATCTTCAGCCCATCAAAAACATTAGCCTTGGCAACCCTGGAGGACAAACATACATAATCAGATCAAGAGGCAACCTTTATAATTATAAGGTCCCTGTTTCCACCATTCAAAGTGCCATCCTCTTTAAGATTCTGTTTTTATTTTATTTTCAGCTTTTCCTCTCTTAGGAATTTTTGGTTATCCTCAGCCAGATTTGAGAAGCAGGAAGATGAGAATCCATCAAGGAAACACTAAACTCACTTCTCTAACAAAGCTTTCCAAACTTTGAAAGAAACTAATGAAAAGGGAGGAAAAAGGTGATTCAGCAGTTATCGAAAGATTGCTAAAAATGAACACTGTGATGATTTTGGGGTGCAAGATGTGTCCTTTTACAATGTAACAGATGTAGCATCTTAATGGTGTTTGTATATTTTTGCTCAAAAGTATATAGAATAGGTAAGAGTCTAGCCAGGACTCGAATGAATCATCTGCCGAATTTCAATAGATGGGATAATGCATGGAGAAATGGCTATATTTCTCTTAAGAACAGGCATCTTTTAAGGACTCAGGATTCCATTTCCTCTCCACATTTTACTCCCACAGACCAGGAATTTCCTTGGCCCTACAGTGTTTAATAGACACAGCAATTGGGAATGGAGGAGCAGCAGCTCTCACTCCCCAGTTCCCTTCCAGCTTGATGGCTCACTTTGAACTCAGTTTCACAGGGCATGTGGGCACATGCATAGTGCCAGTTTCAACCCTGAGCAAGCAGAATCCCTATTATTTCCACCAAAATAATTAAGTAAAAATCACTTTTGTAATATTGCATAGTTTACATCCTACAAAATGGATTACTTCTCCTTAATACCCACCTGTTTTATGAGTGGTTTTTAATTAGTTCAAAATAGAACTTTAAATGGCAATAATATTCCTCTTGCTCTAACAAGGACAGTTGAGTGTTGCATTTGTCATCATTCGTGAGATGTGTGTAGGACCCTGCTACTAAATGCTTGAGCAGCTATAGGTGTTGATTCTCCGTTGATTGTAATGAGTTGGCCTTAATTAAATCTCCATGTGACAGCTGAAGATTTAAGGGGCAGGATGTCATATCTAAAAGGAGATTTAATATAACAATAATAGCAAGAGGAACTACGAAGGATCCTGGCCAAGATTTTTGTTTAGGGTCATCCCTGAACATCCCTGCCATCTTATTTAGTGGCTGGGATTTGAGCTATACTGTTGACAACTGCGCGAAGCCCATTAGTGGCATCATCAATCATCTCTGTGCTCCCATGGCAGCTTGCTAGGAAGGGTGGCACAGATATTGTGATGTTACCCCAATTTTACAGATGAGGCCATCTCAGCCAGGCTGGGTCTTTACCCTGGTGCTCTGCAGTGAGGTCTGTAAGTTCAGAGCCTACTACACTACCAGGTTACTCTGAAATCTATATGTATACAGCAGGTTGAGGTGGGCGATGGGCTGTTTGCTCACCACATGAGTGACCTGCTGATGACCTTGGCATTCTGAGACCCACAGGCTTTTGCCCCAACTGTGCTCAGCTGTCTAATGGAACTTCTAATAATTCAGTATATGAAAAATAACTTGAAAGAGAAAATTGCTTTTTTCCTAGAGAAAGCTGGTCTTCAGCTAGAACAATTTGTGGTCAAGGAATAAAAAAGATTTTGTGGGCATATAATTAAAAATCTGCAGTGGGCACAGTTCAAAAAGAAATCATGTAACCTAAAAAAACTCTCTGCCTTCGTGTTGCCGACTGCAGTCAACAAATTTAGAGCCTACAGGTACCATAGAAGCTGTCTAGATTCACACTGTCTCATGGAGATAGAATATGAGCCACAAATGTAATTTATACTTTTCTAGTAGCCACAGTAGAAGGTAAAAAAAAAAAAAAACATGGGCCAGCCCCATAGCAGAGTGGTTAAGTTTGCACGCTTCACTTTGGTGGCCCAGGATTTCATCAGTTCAGATCCTAGGTGCAGACCTAGCCCCACTCACCAAGCCATGCCTACGTGGTGTCTCACGTGGCAGAACTAGAAGGACCTACAACTAGAATATACAACTGTGTATTGGGGGGCTTTGGGGAGAAGAAGGAAAAAAACGTAAAAAAAAAAACCAAGTGAAATTAATATTGGAATATATATCTTAATATATATTAGGTTAATACTGCAATACATATTTTAATTTATAATAAAGCAATAGTATATTCTCTGTAACCCTGTATGTCCAAAATAGTATCATTTCAAAAGTGATCCATATTAAAAACTATGCATGATATATGTTGTGTTACTTTTTAGTACTGTCTGTGAAATTCAGTTTGTAATTTAAACTTGCAGCACATCTCAATTTGGATTCAGCAAATTGGTCTGTCTTAATTTGAGACCCCATGTTCCAATCCCTACTAAAATTCTGACAATTAATTCATAACATGAAAAATAATTTTCAAGCAGTTAGTTACACTGTTTTTAGAAAGGGGTAGTTTTAAACTTGGACAGTTTGTGGTTATTAATCTATTTGGATTTGTTTGAGAAAAAATCCAATTATATCTGGGCGTATAATCTAAAAATTTGTATGTGGATCAGTTAAAGAGGAAATGCATGGTCTAGCAAGCCCCCAGATCCCTCCATCCTGCAGACCATAATCAAAAGATTATAACTGCTGCAGGCTTCGGAGTGGCCATGCTGACCTGTACTGTCCCATAACGTGGTCACTAGCCATGTGAGCTGTGGAGCACCCAAAATGTGGTTACTGTCATTGAGGAACAGACTTTAAAATTTTATTTACTTTTAGCTGATTTAAATTTACACATCAATACTTGATTCTGTTAACGGAAAACATTTAAGTATATTGGAAACCAAGCACATCAGTGTGTGAATCTCTGTTTTTACCTGTACATTTTCTATACTATAACAGCAGTTGGGTATTTCCAGTGAAAGTGTCCTAGGTGAGATGTGCCATAAGTAGAAAATACATAAACCTTTGAAGATTTGGAAAAAGGAATGTAGAAGATCTGAGTGATTTTTTATAGAGAGTACATGTTGAAATAATGCTTTTGGATATACTGAGTTAAATGTAAATATGTTATGAAAATTAACTTCACCAGTCTCTCTTTACATTTTTTTTTAAAAAGTAGATGTCACAATTTTTTTTCCCTAGGCACAGATTTGACCTGAGCTAATGTTGGGAATATTCCTTTTTTTCCCCTCATCTTTTTTCTTTCTGCTGTGTGATTGTATATCCTACTTGTAAGTTCTTCTATGAGCTGCCAGCACAGCATGGTAACTGACAGACGGTTGTGTGGTTCCATGACCAGGCCACTTAAGCAGTGAGCACTGAACATTAACTGCTAGGTCATTAGGGCTGGCTCTCTCCTTACATTTTTAAACTGTAAAATTTTGCATAAGCTCACCTTCTGTTTCCATTGGACTGCACAGACCTCTATCAGAGTTCTCACATAGCAAATGTAGAAAGTAGTACTGAAAGTTCTAGGCTATCAGTTAGTGATAAAAGTCCCAATATGAACCCAGGCCCCTGCTTTCCTTCTCCCCCTTGTGTAAGTGTACCTCATATGAGTCACCCTGATGGTGTTGGGCTCTGTGTTGAGTCACATCAAATGTGGAACCGTCACCTTACTGACTATTGATGTACCCAAAGCGGGGGTTTGGCAAAGGTTAAGGCAACACCAGAGAAATAAATTTACAAAATAGAGCAGCAGGTGTTATTTATTGAGGCGTGAAATAGCTGGAGCACAAACCCCCTGTGAAGACTTATGTTTCTGACTGGAAACTCCTTAGTAGCTATAGTTTTAATTCTTCACTTCCTTTTCCCCGTTGATGAATCTCTCTGTTATATGAGATTAGTTACCAGTTTTTAATCTTCCCTGAAGGTATGTTAGAAATCAAGAAGTGAATAATTCAGCAGTTAGCTGGTGGCCTACTGTGTAACTTTTTGTAGCTTTGGGGCTAGAGGTGAAGGATCTCTTGTTGCCTAAAGTGCTGCATCACTACTAGGGAGCCAACATTCTGTCCTACCTTGTGTCTCTAGGCTTCTGCCATCACATCCACCTTCCGTCCCTGAGAAGGAGTAGGGAGGGCGACTTCATTTGCCTCTAAGAGCAGAACAGTGGAGGCCCACATGCAGAGTGCTCTCGAGGTAGAGTAGGTCAGGTTCATTGAGATATAAGGCTCAGACCATCCTTGGGTTTTTGTCTATTGTTTTTTTCCATCTTAACGAAGAAGATGCTCTAAATATAAGTATTTTTGTAGTAATTATGGTGCCTTGATAGTGGTGTTATCTGACCTGTAACTAATAAACCTGAGTGGCATATTTACTGTTTTTTAGTCTACTAAGTTTTGGGAGAATATGTTTATCTCCCACTGGAATTGATCTGTAGAGATTGAGAGAGTAGGGGCATGAGAGTGATTTTTTTTAGGACAGTACTTTTACAAGAGAGAAATGTTAAAGCTCTCTGGATCTCAAGCCTGTGAGGTCAAATTCCCTGCATTGATGTCCAGTGTAAAGAGTCGAGGAATTCTGGAAAAATATAAGCAGTGGAATGAAGATGTCTTAGGAGCAAAAAAAAACCCAGGTTATACTTGTATAGAAAATGAAAACTGGCTGCAGAGAGAATAGGCAAATAAGGGGACAGACTGGGTTAATAACTTCAGCACTTGACATAGATAGTTCTTGGTGGGGGCCATTCTGTGCATTGTAGGATGTTGAGCAGCATCTCTGGTCTCCACCCACTTGATGTCAGTAACTCTTCACTCCAACAGTTTTAACAAGCAAAAATGTTTCCAGATGTTGCCAGTTGTCTCCAGGTTGAAGGGGTGTCTGGGTAGGGCATCATTACCCCCAGTTGAGAACCACTGGAATAAAGGATCTTAGGTCTTGCATTTGGAAGGGGCATCAGAAATATAAAGAAATCATCAGAGCACATTCATGTAGGTTCTTTCACAGCAATACATACTAGATACCCTGGGAGCCCAAGAGACGAAGCGCAAACCACTCCTCTTGGGGTCGAGAAGGACCCCAAGGACCATCTTTGGGAGGTGGTGAGTTTAGGCCCATCCTTGAAGGTGGAAGTGGGGAAAGGATAAGGAGCTAAAACCAAAGAATCCGCATTATGTATTTTTAAATTTTATCATATCACAGATACCTACCCTTAGGGGGAAAAATCCTTTCATAAATGAATTTTTGTAAGCTAATTAATATAAACAATGAAGTTGAGAACTTATTTATTTCACTTTGTATTTACTTATTTCAAATTCCACTGTATATCCTTTTCTAATATTAAGCTACTTGTAACACATGTAAAAGATTAGGCAGCAGGACTGAGCTCCAGGAACTTGAGGGACGAAATGGAGGCCAGGCCAGCATGATGAGAGCAGGCAATCAACAGGGAGATGACATCAGATATGTGTATGGGGAGCACCACACAGTTCCATGCAGGACATAATAATAATGGTGATGAGTTTGGACTTGAAACTCTCCTGTGGGTTCCTACCACAGTAAGAGATGGCTGGCTGCAGGCTGGGAGAGGGACTGTAGCTGCTCTAGGTGGGTCCCAGGCAGGAGTCAGTTTCATTTTTGACGAGTGTAGCTCAGAGGAACCAGGAATGATAGCACAGATTCAGGACACTCTTCAGCGGACAGTGCCAATAGACATGTAGTTGTCCTGGCTGGAGGAGTGAGGGTCTGTCGCGTGGCCTCTCAGTGGAAGGCAGGTGTCATTTACTCTGACGGCAGGCTGGAGGAGGTATATGTTGGTGTGGGTGGGTTCCACTGTGGACATGTCGTGTTTGCGATGTCAGCTAGACCTTCAAGTGGATATGTCGTACAGGAGGGTCCAGGATGAATGTTGAGCTGGGAGGGCGAGGACCTGAGACATGCATTTGAGATTCAGATGAGCCAGGGACTGGATAAGTTCACTAAGGAGATGGAAGACACTGTAGCCCTACCCAGAGGCACTCACTTTGCAATGGGAGGTGCCCAAAGGTCAGAAAAATGCCCTTCGGAAACTTAAGGTGGCCAAAAGGCTGCCAAAGTCATTTGATATCTGCCTGTATTTTCATAGAGACTTAAAATCTTGTAGGAGATGAGAATTTAGTGAGCCTGCCATCTGGAGACTTTGAGAGAGAATACGCTTATATCATCTTTTTGAATAGCTTCCGCTAAGAATTATACCTACATTTCCTTTTTATCTCACTGGCAGCTTTCTTCTTACGTGGGAATGAGTGATTCAGCCTAGGTTAATTAGATCTAAATACATGCTCTTTTTCTGGGGCTACTATAGTTTCTCCTAACAACCACAAATACAGTCCTTCTGAACATCATATTACAGCATAATGTGTGCATTTTTTTAATGACTTTTATGATTAACCTTGACATAACAATAACATCTGTCCCATTTCCCAAAGATTAATAGGAATTTAATTAAACAAAATGTGTTGTTCTGTTCCCAGTTAGCTAAATTTTCTAAGAACAGAAGCTGGCCTCAGAATTTCTGGGTTTGACTAACATTTAGATATTCCAGAAGCTACCAAGATTCTACAGTTGGTTCTAGAGTATGTCTTTGCTCAACTAAAAGTAAGTTTTTTATTTCACAGTTAAGGATTTGAATCTTGCTTATGAAAAGAAAGCAGATATTTATTTTTGACCTGCTAGCTTCAAAATAAATTGGCTGATGCCTATTTTAACTGTGAGAATAATTTTGATCTTTCCAGGTTTGTCTTTAACCAACAGCAAGATCATTGGAGAAATACATTTGCACTGAAAGTTCATTTTCTTTGAGATCCTTTTTATTATGGCAAAATATACACAACATAAAATTTACAATTTTTAGCCATCTTGAAGTGCACTGTAAATTTCACTAAATTTAATTATATTCACCACCCATCTCCAGAACATTTTCTTCTTGCCAAATTAAAATTCTGACCCAACTAAGTGATAACTTTCCTCTCTGTTCCTCCCTCCTCCAGCTCCTGGCAACCACCATTCTCCTTTCATTCTTATTTTTAACTACTCTAAGTACTTCATGTAAGTGGAGTCATATAATATTTGTCCTTTTGTGTCTGGCTTATTTCACTTTGCATAGTGTCTTTGGGGTTCATACACGTTGTAGCATGGTGAGAATTTCATTCTTTTTAAAGGCTAAAAAATATTCCCCTGTATGTATATACCACATTTTATTGATCCGTTCATCCATCAGTGGACGTGTAGGTTGTTTACAACTTTTGGCAATTGTGAATAATATTACTGTGAACATAGGGGCACAAATATCTGTCTCTGCTTTTAGTTCTTTTGGTTATATACCCAGAAGTGGAATTTTTTGGTCATATGGTATTTCAATGTTTAATTTTTTGTTTAATTGTTTAATTCTGCTTTCCTGAAGGTTTGTTCTTAAAGAATTTTTGTGAGATATGATAGAAATGGAATCTATTCATGACTCCTTTTTACCTACCAGAAGACTTAGCAGACTATCGCCTACAGGCCAAATGTAGCCCATTGCCTACTTTTGTACAGTCAACAAGCTAAGGATGGTTTTTATATTTTTAAATGGTTAAAAAAAAATGAAAAGAAGAATAACAAGTCATGATGCATGAAAATTCTATGGAATTCAAATTTCATTGAACATAGATAAAGTTTCCATGGAACATAGCTAAATCAGTCAATTTGTATATTGTCTGTGACTGTTTCTGGTTACACAGGTAGAATTAAGTGATTCTCAGTTGAGTAACAAAGACCAGATGATCCATGAAGTGGAAATTATTTATTCTCTGGCCCTTTAAGAACAAGTTTTCCAACCTGCAATCAAACAGTTTAAAATTATAAGAAGTCACAGAAGCATATTTACATCTGTTGACTGCTCTGCCCATGTACATGATCCAGTAGATAGATCAAGCTGCCCACCCAGTTAATCACTCTGTTCTAAACCCCATTTATGTCACTTTTAAGCATCACTTCTTGTTGCTTACGCCCCCAGTGAGACTTCCTTCAGTGCGAGATGCAGAGTGTGAAACTCTGTTTTGTGAGTTTTGAAGACTCACCCATTTAAGACAAATTTTGTTTTCTGTTGCCAGTTCCAAAACTTGGATCCCTCTCTTGTCTTCTAGGCATTATCTCCTTCCTTTGAATAGGAGGTCAGTCTCTGTATAACAAAGAAATGAAATTGAGGAAGATTGATCCTAAGCTAACATATGTGCTAGTCTTCCTGTATTTTGTATGTGGGATGCCGCCATAGCATGACTTGATGAGTGGTACATAGGTCCATGCCCAGGATCCGAACACACAAACCCTGGGCTGCCAAAGTACAGCGTGCAAAACTTAACCTCTGTGCCACTGGGCTGACCCTGCACTGACTTTTTTTCTGCTTTTTGGACAGGTTTGTATTCTATTAAAAGGCACTGTCTTCTTTTAAATCTGTGATATTTCTATAAAACCATGTAAATGTCATACTTGGAATTGTAGGACGTTTTCAGCAGTTTTTTGCAAAGAGCCTTTCTGTGCAGTGAGGGCTTTGTGTGACTTGTGAAAAATTCTATTCACATTCCTGGAAATCTGAAATAGCATCAGTTTCCTCTGTTTAATATCGTCTTTCATTTTAACAACATCTCCAAAATATCATTTTAGGGTAACACTTTGTTCAGAGTTTAAGTTGTTGTTGGAAATATCATCCCCAGAGCTGCTTCATGCACACACCCAACTCTATTACAGGTACCTACATAAGGATGCATTTAATATATTATTTTATTTAATTCATGAAGGTGAGAGAAATCTGAACAGACTGGAAGGAAATCAGGCTAAGCTTAAACTAGGAAATACACTTTAATTCTGTTTTTCCTATATTTAGTTTTTATAGGAAATGAGACGTTTGCATTTCCTCTTTTTTAAATTGTGTTTGAGATTATGTTTGCACAGAGAAGAAGCCTGTTTCCTGCTAGACTGGTAAAATGGGATGAATAAAAAAGACTGGGCAGATAAAATCATTTGGTAAGTATAGCATAAAGGTCCTAATCAATGTGCTGTGCAAGAATTTCAGTGTCTACACTCAGTCTCAACTGATTTTTTGTTAGAAGACCCTATTCTTTTTTCCTTTCTTAAACACACTTACTAGTTTAAAAATTTGGTTGTTTGAGAACCAAGTAATGTATTTCCATTTAAGAAAACCACAGATAAATGTGATTATGTTCCAGTTGAAATGAAAACCATTCACTTAGTTCTCTTGGTTCAATGGCTATTTTAGTCCCTTTCAGAAACTTCTCAAATGTTTTCCTTTGAAAGAGTAACTGGGGAAGATGTTTCTAGGTTCATCTTGGCGTTTTGGGGGGTGGGGGTGGGAGGTGGTAAAATACACATAATGTTCATCTTGTTTTCATTTTTATTTTTTAATCTGAGAGAATGATTACTAGAACAAAAGGAACACAGCAGCCTTCCAATGACCCATGTTTTCAGTGGTTCCCATTCTGTGATTATAATCATAACTGTCATTCCTTACAAGCCTATGTGTCTGGCTCTAGTGTATTTGAGTATGTGAATTTGTGCAATGTAATTATAAAGTACTGTGCTTATTTAGTGGCACAGAGAGGCTAAGTTATTTACTGAGCCACCCACAGCCCTCAGTTTGGGATTCTGGGATTTAGCCAAGGTCAATCTGGGGCTACACCGCTTCTCAGAGAGTCTGCTGGCCCACATGGTAAGAGAGTCGCCACCTTTCCCAGGCGCTGAGTGTAATTTCTGGAAAACAAGGCCACACTGGAATCCAGAGAAGAGAAAGCCAATTTAGACTAGGGATAAGTACACTGTGATTGAGACGGGCAAGCAAGGTCAAGAGTTTGACCTTAAAGGCAGATGCAGACTGTTTAAAAGAACCAGCATTTTTTTATCTTTTATTTTTAAGAGTCCCTTAAAAGTGCCAGCTAAAGATAGGCATTGTGGCGGCAGTGGAAAGCTGATGGGATTTTGGGCCAGACGACCTGGGGTCACTTCCAGGTTCCAGCCTCCCTGGTGATGTACTCTCCAAGTCTCTGAGAAACTGGGGGATGGTGGTGATGTGGGGACAGAGCTGTGGTGAAGACCCTATTTGTGTAACTTTGAAGCATGACACAAGTGCTGTGTGTTTCTCATTCTACTACGTATGCACACTTCAATATTCCTGATTGGATGAGATAAGATCCCCTATAGTATTTTATGTGGCATCAGTATCCGAAGCCCAGACTAGAAAGCCAGAGGGGACCGACCTTCAGAAGCCTGCCAATCAGCAGAGATTTGACTCATAGAAATTTTTTAAATCATGTGCTCTTTTTTTCTGTGTCAAGATTTAGTTGTCCTTTCAGATTATAGGAAAACATGAGTCTTTTTGACTGATATAAGGCCAGGCCCCACACTTGCCCTTACTTATGTGAGCTCTGTTGTCTCCCACTGTCCCCTGCCACTCATTTACTAAGCTCAGGAATACCTCACAGGATTTATGTCAGAGTGGTTTTCAATTAAATGATAAAATCTATCATTGGTCATTCATCAAGCAAATTGTCTGAGGTGTTTGTCTCCCTAAATGATTTCATGTTGCAAATCATGCAGATGAATGATGGCCACCACACGAGAATAAACTGGCGTCATTGCAAATCAGCCACATAAAAATGAAGAAGAAGAAAAGGTAACTACTGAGCCATCGTGTCCGAGAGAGCCAAACAGTGTGCCCTTCCAGCCCTGTCTCCAGGGAGCTGACTGAATGCACCGCACGTACAATTTATGCTAGGTAGCAATGTGAGAGAGAAGGAAAGGGCTCCAAGGAGTCAGAATCCTTACAAGGGTAGCAACATTCATTTTATGAATTGGAAAATATACATGGTCAGTAGCTAGAGTCGTGTGAAACTGGGCCTGATGTAAGCATACACAGGTAAAATGCACTGTACATATTTCACTATAATTTTACAGTCATTTATATTAATAATAGTTGTTTGTGATTTTGCAAATTGCCAGTACCAGTGATGGAATAAAGGAAGCATTCTATCTGCAAGGCAGATTGACTCACAGAGTAAGAATTTAACTGGAATTAGGATATGCAGAAATTGCATGGGTTTTACTCCTAAAGAACTGAATTCCACGCATCCAAAAGCAAATTCCATTTCCACAGTTTCATTTACTCATCCCACCGCACCCTCTGCTGCTTTTTTGATGAGAGGCATGACCCACTTGGTCATTCTCATCATCTGTAAATAGACGGTTTTTATAAATAAGATATTCACTGTTGATCTAAGGCTCTATGAGTCTGGATTTGACACAATGGAGAGATGCACATGTGAGCAAAATGCAAAACCTGTGATGGTTCACTCTTGTTGCACTTACCATGTTCTATCGACTAACTGTAGGAAAGTCTGATGTGAGTCACTTGGAAAAAATTAAATATCTTAGAAAATCCAAAAATGGACATAGTTACTTGTAGGTACAGTGCTTTTGCTCAATAAATTTCAGACCAACTCAAAGTATTAATGATTAATCAAATGAAGGAGTTAGAATGATGTGTAATGGGTGCATTGTGTATATGCAACTTGTCATTCAAAGTGTTTAGAAGACTTCTCCCGATAAATTGTACCATCAGTTGCAAATTCCCATTTATTCTCATTGTGCAGTAACAAATTACTACCTGCCTCTATCAAGATTATTGTAAATTGTGTATTGGTGTGATCTGAAATGATGAGAGCACTCAAAGTGAAGCCAGAATTTGGTGTTCAAATCTTATCGCTTATTGGCTGTGAAAGCAGTCTAGATGTTCCCTCAAACTCTCCGGATCTCATCCTTTTCATATACAATGGGAATAACAAGGAGGGCTCCTGTGAGGGTTAAGTTATATAATGGACATAAAGAGGCCTTATAAAATGTATACTTCCTGTGCAAATGGGAGGGCACGGAGTTATTTTATATAGATGTGTATGTAATCAGCCTTGCTGTTCAAGAATTTTGATGATGGAAAGAATTGATATGTGCTTCTTATGACTAAATTAAAAGATTTTGGTTAGCAAAATTTATTTGTGATAAAAATAAGAACACATATGTAGAAACTTCTAGAAGGCTACAGAAGAAGCTTATTGATAGAGGCACTCTGCACACTGAAAGTGGGAGGACTTGGAGAAGGTTGCATGACTTTTAATGTTTTACCCTGATATCAGGATTTCTTGACATCAGCACTATTTACATTTGGGGCCAGATAATCCTTTCTCATGGGGGAGATGTCTTGTGTGTTGTAGGGTGTTGAACAACATCCCTGGTCGCTATGCACCCATTAGATGCTAGTGGCACCCTTCCTTCCAGTTCTGACAACTAGCAATATCTCCGGACATTGCCAGATGACCCTTGGGGGGCAAAATTACCTGCAATTGAGAACCACTTAAAACCTCCCCCATGAACATGTATTACATACGTAACTTTAATGACACTTAAAAGAAAAAGTTTACCCAAAGGAGTTGAAAACTTATGTCCACAAAAAAACCTACACCTGCATGTTTATAGCAGCTGTATTCATCCTTGCCCAAACTTAGAAGCAGCTAAGATGTCCTTCAGTGGATGAATGGATAAATAAACTGTAATACGTCCAGACCACGGAATATTATTCAGTGCTCAAAAGAAATGAGCTACGAAGCCATGAAAAGATATGGAAGAACCTTAGATGCTTATTACTAAGTGAAGGAAGCCAATCTGAAAAGTCTACATCCTGTGTGATTCCAACTCTGTGACATTCTGGAAGAGGCAAAACAATGGATACAGTAAAAAATATCAGTGGTAGCCAGGGATTGAGGGGAGGGAGGGATGAACAGGCACAGTACAGAAACTATTAGTTTCAGGGCAGTGAAACTATTCTGGGTGATACTATAATAGTGGACACATGTCATACATTTGTCCAAATCCATAGGATGCACAACACCAAAAATGAACCCTAATGTAAACCATGGACTTTGAATGATTAAGATGTGTCAATAAGGTTCATAAATTTTAACAAATGTACCCTCTGGTAGGGAATATTGAGACTGAGGGAGCATGTGCGTGTGTGCGAGCAGGGGCGTATACATAGATCTCAGTACGTTCCTCTCAGTTTTGCTGTGAACCTAAAAATACTCTCAAAACTAAAGCCTATTAAAACAGAATAATTTCTACAAGGAAAGAAGAAAATTAAACATGTCGTTTCCAAACTGATGAGATTATTCTGTTCAATCTCACATTTCTGTGACCCATAAAAGAATTCAGAATTTTTTCTGAGACTTATTGCATTTGGATTCTGAAGTCACCATCTTAACATAATGTGACATTTGCATAACTCTCTCAAGGACTCCTGGTGGCAGCTATGTGAATGTCCCAGGGACCAGCGACCTGTACTGCAGACCACTCTGTGCTCCTGTTCCACCTCCACTGTGGTCATTCTTGGTGACAAAGTAAAGACCGGCTTTACTTCTGGAATAAAGCACTTCTTCCTTTGGGTGTTGGTTTCTAGAATCACCCTGATAATGGTAGTAGATTGTCTAATTTAGTAATGAGTTATGAATGCATGGCTTAATGAATCTGACAGGATATTGCCCCAAGGCAGGGCTTGGCAAACTACTGCCTAAAGGCCAACTCAGCCCCTGGCCTGTTTTTGTAGATAAATTTTATTGAAACTATCCCACAACCATCATTTACATGTTGTCAATGGCTGCTTTTGAGCTATCAGGCAAAACTGAGTATTTGTAACGGAGACAGTATGGTTGCAGAGTCCAAGATTCTTACTGTTTGGCCCTTGAGGAAGTCTGCTTACATCTGCTCTATGGCTCTGGAATTTCCCTTCTTCTGTTACTATATCTAGGTTTGTCTCCTACGTCACTTTTAGAAAAGGAGGAGATAATAAATAGAGTAGCCTAACTTGGTGGAGGGTAGAGAACACCAAGAATGTTCCATTGTGTTTTGGGGAGTTCCTGTGTTTTGAAGTGTGTAAGATGCATGTCATGTGTACCAGCATGTATTTATTAGAGTTAGAGTGGTGAACTCTTTTCAACAAAGATCCAAAGACTATTAAAGAAAAAAAAGGAGGCCAGCCCTGATAGCCTAGTGGCTAAAGTTTGGTGTACTCTGCTTCAGTGGCCTGGGTTCAGTTTCCGGACAGGGAACCACACCGTTTGTCTGTGGCAGTGCCTCACATAGAAGACCTAGAAGAATTACAGCTATACACAACTATGTACTGGGGCTTTGGAGTGGAAAAAAGGGAAGACAAAAGGAGGAAGACTAGCCACGTATGATATCTTTGGGTGAAACTTCCCCTGCCTAAAAAAGAAAAGTAAAACCTCAAAGATAAGGGTTCAAAAGAGAGTAGCAACATTTCAGTTTAAAAATAAAGAAAAGAAGTATTAGCAGCATTCATGATAAAGGCACTTGATAGAACATGTCACTTGTATATGGGGTGTTGTCCCACGTGCTGTTGGGGCCATTGTTTGAAGGTTTCTCCAGACTCAGAGTCTGAGGCTGAGATTTATGTGGGAAGTCAGCTGGGGTTACAGATCAGCTGTCGGGGAATGGGGAGCAGAAGGGGGCCAAGCGTGGAGCTGCCATGTTTTCTGGAAGGTCATTTCTGCCCCATCCCTCCAAGTCTGCCACCCCTGATCAAAGTGTGTCTTCAGCTGGAACATGTCAAGAGCAGAGGTGGTGACTTCTCAGGAGTATATTCCTCAATCCTTTGGAGGTGTCAGGTGAACAACTGAATGCCCCCTCAGTGTGATAACGCTCAGACTTCTGAACAAGCTGATAGTATGGGCTCTCTACAGTCTGCTTCAGCAGACCAGGACCATTGTGCTGTGTTACCTTCACTTAGGAATCACTTCCTGAAGGCAGATTGGTCTCCTCGATGTCTGGGAAGCACTCCACCTTATGTTTCCTCTTGTACTACTTCTTCACCTCTAAAATGTCTTCCCCATGCTCACTAAGCGGGTAAGAAATGGGAGAAATCACAGAGGAGGAAAACCATAAATTGGACAGAATACATGTATTCAAAGACAATACATATCAATAATGTATCATCAATATATGTAATGTATACTTTTTCAAGGTGGGTTTTTAATAAACAGCATAGGGTTTGGTCCTTTTATCCATCTCACCCTTTTAATTGGAATGGTTATACCATGTACCACTGGCTGTTTTCTATTTGTTCCGGGTTCCCCCCCCCCCCCATTCCTGCATATGTTTGTATAAAGTGAGGATTTTTGTGATTCTGCTTTACTATTAGCTTATTAGTTTTACCTCTTTGTTGTGGGGTCATGTGAATGTTTATAACATGCATCTTTAACTTATTACCATCGACATTTGGCTAATACTTTCCCACATCATATATAAGAACTGACAACAATGTACTTCTATTCTCCTTCCATCCAGTTGTTTGTACTACTGTTGTCCTTCATTTTCCTTTTATATATATGTTTTTAAAAAGACAACACAGGGGCCAGCCCAATGATGCAGTGGTTAAGTGTGCACGTTCCGCTTCTCGGCGGCCTGGGGTTCACCGGTTCGGATCCCTGGTGTGGACGTGGCACCGCTTGGCACACCATGCTGTGGCAGGGGTCCCACATATAAAGCAGAGGAAGATGGGCACAGATGTTAGCTCAGGGCCAGTCTTCCTCAGCAAAAAGAGGAGGATTGGCAGTAGTTAGCTCAGGGCTAATTTCCTCAAATAAATAAATAAATAAATAAGAAGACAATACATAGTTATTAATTTGCCAATAAGCAGTCAATTATTTGTAAAAGAAATTTTAAAATGAGAAGAATTTTTAAATTTATCCCTATATTTATCGTTTCTGCCACTCATCATTTCTTTGCATAAATCCAGATTTCCATCTGAGCTCGTTTTTCTTCCCCTTAAAAAACTTCTATTAATATTTCCTGTAGAGTAGGTCTACTGACAGTGAATTCTCTGTGCATTTGTTTGCCTGGAAAAGTGTTTACTTTGTCTTCATTTTTGAAAGATACTCTGTCTGAGTGTAGAATTTTTGGTTGACATGTTCTTTCACTCTTTAAAGATGTGGCTTTACATCTTTGTCTTCTGGCTTACATTGTTTTTGACAAGAGGTTTGCAGATTTTCCTCTCTTTTTCCCTTGGATGTATTTGTGTTTTTTTCTCTGTCTACCTTTAGGAGTCTTTCCTTGCTTACTTTTAGGAAATTGCCTTCTTGGAGTTTTTTCTCGTGTTTATCCTTCATGGGATTTGTTGAGCTTCTTGGATGTGTTTTACCTTTTTTAACCTAGATCCCAAACTTGTTCCATCTTGGAGTCTTTGCTTTAAGTAATACATTGTCATCTCTACGAACTAGTGATTCAAGAATGAACACTGAAAAACCCCACTGAACTCAGTTTGGAAAATGATGATGAAAATCAATATTTATTAGTTTTGCATCTTTGTAACTCCATGTTGAATCTTTGGATTGTAGAGAATTGGGTCACCCAGAAGCTCTTGAGGATTTCGCTAGTACTGTGTAGAGTGTGTAGACATTATTAGCTTATGAAAGGGGTACCAGGAGTAACTGTTTGGTTAACTACCAGCTTTATGGATATGCTCCAATCGTAGCCATTTTCCCCATGTTAAATGGAGGTCTCAAGTTCACCAAACTCTTTTTCTCTCACATTTGTACAGTAATAATCAAATGACAAGTTAATACATGCTGAAAGAAAATTGGTGGTGCACCCAAGATTACCATCTACGGATAATAGTACTGAGATGTGAGTCCCAACAAACGTTCAAACTCTTAAGTTTTTTCTGTAGACACTGGACAGCAAATTTTATCATTTAACCATGCAGACTGTTTTTAGAAGGAAAATGTTTTAAGATGTTAATTTTTGTGTGTGTGTGTGAAAAAGTTTGAATCTGAGCTAACATCTGTTGCCAATCTTCCTCTTTTTTATTTCCTCCCAAAGGTCTGCCAGTGTATAGTTGTGTATCCTAGTTGTAGGTTTTGCTAGTTCCTCTTTGTGTGATACCACCTCAGCATGGATTGATGTGCTATGTCTGTACTCAGGATACGAACCGGCAAACCCTGGGCCTCCAAAGCAGAGGGTATGAACTTAACTACTCAGCCACTGGGCTGGCCCAAATGTTACTTGTTTTTAATTTATAGCTTTCTGGTATGTTTATGAGGTATATGGTTATTTTTAAAGAATATTGAAGAGTAGGCCTTTCGAATTTGTGTACCAAATTGGTGTCGTTAATCATTAAGAAAAAATACATTTTTTCTATGTCATAAATACAACTTTGAAAGGGAAGGTGTCCCTTTGGGTTGTCTCTTTTGGCATACATATAACCAGAGACAGGTGCACATTTACTATAGAGACGGAAAATAATCCATCTAAATAAAAGAGTATTTTAAGAAGATGAGATGATAAGATGTGAGGAAATAATCAGTGCACTGTGTTTTTTAAGAAGATGAGATGATAAGATGTGAGGAAATAATCAGTGCACTGTGACTTTTTACCTTGCAGTACCCATTTCCCTTGTTGGGTAAGTAAAAAGAGAAATGAGGGTGATGGTCTGATTTTAATTCCCAATGGATAAGGGCTCGTCTAGAACTGCCCTAGGTCTTGATGCTATTATGATATTAAAAGTAACATTTATTTTTATAAGTGGTTACTGTCTTGGAATATTTACATTCATTTTAGTCAAATACTGCAGCCTTTACATTTCAAGCTTCCAAAGTCTAAAAAAATGCCCGTTGGTTTTATCTTTCTCTTGGAGAACACATAGTCTTCCAACAGTAATACCTGCATTTGTTGGAATGCCTGGTGACTGGTATTCAAAGTCCATCAGACAATTGTCTTGAAAATTTCAACACGTTGTTGAAAAGTCTTTCTGAGGAAAATTTGGGAGAGTTGGCCATATTGAGCACGGAGTATCATCATCTTTGTGGATGCCTAGATACGTGGAGGATCAAGATGAAGAACATGGTTCACAAAGTTTCTGCTGCCTATGGCTCAGAGCTATGGGAAAATCATGACAGTAGAGTGATGATTTAGTCTGTTTGAGCACCTGGCATGGCACTGTTGTTGGTGTGTGGGATACATCAGTGAAGACATATCATGAGATTGTAGTATTCTTTGTTTATTCAAAGAATTCAATGAATTTAAAGCACTTAGAACAGAGCCAGGCAGATGATAGGTGCAATTACATCTTAACTATTATTGTTTTTTAATAAGTTTTTTTAACTCAGTGTTACCAATCCTGTAGGATTGTGGATCCATTTTTCCAGTGCCACATAATAAATACATACTAATAATCTGGAAAATATCATTCTGAGGAGCGTGCTTTGGCAGACTGTCCCCTACTTATTTTAAACCTCCAGTTGCTAGACTTCCAACTTCATTTGGTTGTAGATTTTCCTGGGAGCAACACCACACATCCTTGTCCCCATTCTGTGGAAAATGTTGCAGAGGCACTTCCTGAAAAAGCCTCCTGCCCCAGGTATCTTTCCCACCTGCTTTTCACAATGTGTTAGATTCTGAGGGTCAGGAATCCTGGTATGACCTAGTTCTGGCTGAGGTCTCTTGGGGCTGCAGTCAAGATGTCAGCCAGGGCTGCAGTCGTCTCTTGGCTTGACTGGGGCTGCACCATCCACTTACCTGGTGGCTCCCTCACATGGCTGGCAAGTGGTGCTGGCTGTTGGCAGGAGGCCTAGTTCTGCTCCATACTGGCTTCTCCACAGGCAACTGGAGGAATTTTATTATACAAATTTGATTCTATTTTATCAAGAGAGAGAGTCAATATTTATATAGTTAAGCATTTAATTTATGATCAATAAAAATGTATGTTTATCCTTTTGACTTGGTGATCCATATGGGCTGTTTTGTTTTGTAAATTGTGCAACCAAGAAGAAAGCATTATGACAATCAGTGAAAATATCCCTCAGACAATTCTTTCTGAATGTAAGATGTATGTGAAAGTGTTATTTCACAATAAAAATCAAGCAGAAGTCATGAAGAGATAAACTTAGTGATTCTAAAATATGTTCTGTTAAAATAAAGTTTCTCAACCTTGGAATAATTGACATTTTGGTGTGGATCACTCTTTCTTGTGGGGATCCTGTCCTGTGCATTGTAGGATGTTTAGCACCCTCCCTGGTCTTCACCTACTCGATGCCTGTAGCACTCCCCGCTCTAGTTGTGACAACCAAAAATGTCTCCAGCCATTGCTTAATATCCCCTGGGATGGAAGGCACACTTGCCCCTGGTTGAGAAATACTGTCTTAAAATATGAACACATTGTGGTAATCCCGTGTTTTTAATAGGGATTACATACATGGATGGAGGTCAAATTTCAGTATATGAAGGTACCTGGACATCCAGTGTCAACTCAAGTGGTCCTGATGCATCTAAGCAGAAGCGTGAGCAACTCTAAATTCAAAACTTTGATGCTAAACCACCAGGGTTAGAAAGGCTTAGAAAGACAGCCAGAGCTGAAGGCAAAAGCAAACCAAATAAATCCAGTGCCTCCAGTTCCCTGATATTCTTTGAAAAGCTTCTCAGTGGCAGGCTTGCTTGGTTTGCTCCAGAGAAAACAGTGTTGTTCATCTTTGGGCCAGGGCTCCATAAGGATTTGACTGACATGGGAGAAGGCTTAGTCTGTGGTGGCAGCAAGTAGGTGAACTGTTCAGACTTTACCACAACATGTGCTTGTCACACAGATGGTGCTTGCTGTGCAGGGCACCAGCTTTGGTCATTTGCCATCTGCGGCTCTTGTGTCGGCAGGTTTCCCGGCTCCCTCCTGTGCATCCATACCCTATGCCAACTGCCCTGCCTGCTGGAGCTAGACCATCAGCTCCTGTCCCCAGGTCCCCGTGTTCCCAGGTCCCAGCTCGCTCCAGCTCGGCCTCCCTCCACCTGTTCTGTTTGCATCTTTCAGTCCTGGAGACGAGGAGGCTTCCTCAAAGGACAATGAAGGCAAAACGATGTCAGGCAATTCCCCTCCGAGATATATACCCCAACAGACAGAAAACGGGCTCAAACACATATCTGTACACAAATGTTCACAGCAGCACTATTCACAAGGGCCAGAAGAGGGACACAAGCCAAATGCCCATGAGCTGATGGATAGATAAACAAAATGTGGTCCATCCATGCAATAGAAGAGTATTTAGCCATAAAAAGGAATGAAGTACTGATACATGCTACATCATGGCTGAACTTGAAAACATATGCTCAGTGAAAGAAGCCAGACACAAAAGGTGTTGTATGAGTCCACGTATATGAAATTGTCCAGGATAGGTAAATCCAGAGAGATAGAAAGCAGACTAGCGGTTGTCAGGGTTGGGGGAGGGTGGGTGAGGAAGGACTGCTTAAGGAGTACAAGATTTCCTTTTGGAGTGATGGATATATTTTGGGACTTGACAGAAGGTATGGCTGCACAACACTGTGAATGTACTAAAGGCCTTTCCACCTCCTATGTAGAAGGACTGCTCATATATGTCTACACTGTGTCCTGCCGGAAAGCAACCAGAAAATTATAGTCCTTTTTATATTTATTATTACCTTTGAGAATAAAGAATGTATTTCTTTTGTTAAGATCATTTGCATTTCACACAAATATTTTCCAATACATAAACTTTTTGCCAACACTGTTTGTTGATAGTGGTTCTTTCTGGGGACTAATAATGGGACACGTGGTAACATCAGCTAATATTTTGATACTTCATGGTATTTAGCAATTTTATCATAAGGCTATTTTTTTCCCCTGGGGATTTACAATCCAATCCTAAAAACAGTAATTTTCTTTCTGCTTCAAATTACACAAGGAGTATTGTCCTATTTCATCTCCACTAGAGAGTTTTTTAGTAATAAAATGTATTTTTATTTTATAAGCAAAATGAGTATTGCCTCGTGCCTGCTTTACTCTGGTGCTCTTTAATTTCTATTCAAAGAGTTGTAGAGGAATTTTGCTTAAATCTCATTATTTTTCTTTGGTAGTAGATTTTATTTTAATTGCCCTGCTTATTAATTTCATCTTATGTATGCTTATGATGTTTTTAAAAAATGTACTGCAGTTAAACTTAAGGCCCTATGAACTTGCCTATAGAATCCTTTTACTCTCCTTTCTTTTAACAACTTAACTATAAACATGCTCAGTGGGAATAATTTGCTTGAATTTCCTTAAAATATTTCATGAGATTCCATATAAATTCACTAATAAGAAATACCTTCATTCTAGTTTTACTTGTGGATTTGAATTTTATCAAACCTGGTGCCTTTCTTTTAAAATTTAATTTTTATTGAGTTTATGATAGTTTACAATCTTATGAAATTTCACTTGTACATTATTGTTTGTCAGTTGTGTTGCGGTACCTTTTTGGTAAGACTATTGAATAAGAATCTAGAGGGGCCGGCCCTCTGGCTGAGTTTAACCACTCAGTGCTCCACTTTGAGTGCTCCACTTCAGTGGCCTGGGGTTTCGCTGGTTCAGATCCAGGATGTGGATGTGACAGCGGTCATCAGGCCATGCTGAGGTGGCTCCCCACATAGCACAATCAGAGGCACTCATAAGTAATATACAACTATGTACTGGGGGTCTTAGGGGAGAAGGAAAAAAAAGAAGAAGATTGGCAACAGTTGTTAGCTCAGGTGCCAATCTTTAAAAAAAAAAAAATTTAGAGAAAATGGCAGGCATTTAATTTTCTTAGTTCTTGAATTTATAGATGACAGTAGATAATTTAAATCCAGTAGGAGGCTAGATTTGTTCCAACCAAAGAAATTTTATAAGAAGGTAAATATTGCTAAGTAAATGCTGATTGATTTCTTAGTGTTTATAGTGACTGAAAAATACAAACAAGTTTTTGATATGAAGCATCATTTTATGAGAGCGAATCCTGGCTTCTTCAGAAATTAGTACAAATGGAACCCCTGTGAAATGAAAATCTATGAGCACACAGACAGACCTTGGAGATATTGAAGGTTCAGCTCCAGACCGCTGCAGTAAAGCGAATATCGCAATAAAGCAAATGACATGAAATTTTGGTTTACCAGTGTATATAGAGGTTATGTTTACACTGTACTGTAGTCTAAGTGTGCAATAGCATTTTGTCTAGAAAACGACATATGTATCTTAATTTAGAAGTACTTTATTGCTATAAATGCTAGTAGTCATTTGAGCCTCCAGTGAATCGTAATCTTCTGCTGGTGGGAGGTCTTCTAAAACTCACAGTATCTGCAAAGCACAGTAAAACGAAGCATGCCTGTACAATGATGGAAAAGTTGGGACTTACTGGTCAGTCCCTTTCTTTTGCTTAATTGTAGGGAAGCCAAGGGGGAGAAAAGATTCTACTGTTGTTTCTGTGTTTTACGAGCACAGTAAATTAGGGTGGATATACACACGCAAATATGCATGCCATGGTTATCGTATGTGATAGCTCAATCAATGTCTAAAGTTTCTCTAATAAATTTTTTCTTCCCTTAAGGGTGTGTACAATTTAACTTATTGGTTGCATATTATATAGTCCCCTAAAACAAAGATATTTCAAATGGGAATTAATTATCATTAAATGATAGCAGTAGTAATATCTGAGCTAAAGTTAATTGTATCTACATTGAGACTCTACTCAGAGTTTCAACATGTACAATAATACTGACATGTCATTTTAATTTCTCTCTTTTCACTTTGAAAATGAAACTGCAAAGTCTGTGTTAAAAGTTTAAGGTGAAGATCATGAAACAAAATATATTAAGTTGAGTTGGGATGAAAAGGAAAAACAATGACATCAATTTGAAAGGGAAAATTTAAAGGAATAGGAGAGGTCAGAGGTGAATAATTCCCCCAAAATTTTACAGTTTTTTCAAATCTCGCCATTTCTCACTAGGCGGTTCCTGGCAGATGCTTTGTGGTTTCTCTGATTTGATGCTGGGGAGCCCACTCTTCCAACGGTCCACACATGAAGTCACCATAAAGGTAAGCATCCCACCTGTCCCTGGATCTTTGTCCTTTTACCTAAAGTCCATTTGAGACGCAGAAGAGCATTTTTGCCAAAGCTGAACATCGATTTTCTTTTCTTTTTCTTTCTTTCTTTTTTTTGTTGTTGAGGAAGATTAGCCCTGAGCTAACACGTGCTGCCAATCCTCCTCCTTTTGCTGAGGAAGACTGGCCCTGAGCTAACATGCATGCCCATCTCCTTTTACTTTATGTGTGGGACACTTGCCACAGCATGGCTTGACAAGCAGTGCAGTCTGCACCCAGGCTCTGAACCAGTGAACTGCACCCAGGCTGCTGAAGCAGAACATCTGAACTTAATCCCTGCGCCACCAGGCCAGTCCTGAACATCTATTTTAAAATGACTTTTTCAGGAGGAAGTTGCAGGTCCTTCTCCATGCTATAATTGGGTAGATAGAGCATCATTAAATTATTATTGGCTATGTAGTCAATTCTACATGATGAATTGGCCTTTTACTACCTTCTAAGAAGCTTGGATACTGAATGAGCCATTGTTAACTTTTCTAGGTCTTACCAAGAGACCTTCTAAAATCAATCTCTCATGTCAACATTGTGAATTAAAATTAAGCTTAAAAATTAATTGTAATTGGGCACTTGAGTATAGATTTTATTTGGCTCCTGTATCTTAATTCTATCCTTTGTTAGTTTCTTAATACAATTTGTATCTATCTGCGAATTGATTTGCTAGTTAACCTTGAAACTTATTAGAAAAACCCAGACATTACTTTTTCTAGATCTAGTGAGAAGATAAGCTTTCCGGAAGATCAACCAAACAATCATAGGTGCACAGGTTTTCGGAGTTGAAGCCCACATCCCAAATTTAGATGATTCTCCCCCCTCAAAAAAAGTTCTATAAAAGTTGTTATCTTTTGGTGGATGAGATTTTGGAGTTTGATTTTATTGTTTATTTTTTGTATTTTCTGATTCTTTGTTTTTTTTTTAAAAAAAAAAACCCACAGAACTTATGTAATGTTAAAAACCTTATAAAGATAGAAATTTGGGTAGGATTTTTTATTTACATTTTTTAAAAACCATCAACACTAAAATAATAGACCTAAATTTAACTAAAGTACCTACCTTATTTTGAGGTATTTTTATTTAAAACCAAATACATAAAAATTGTTTGATATTTTATTTAAACCTTTGAAAACTGTAATTACTTATTAAAAACAAAAATTTAAAAAATGTTAATTAACTTGGATTTGTGACTGACTTTAATGTAGTATAATGTTTTCACTGTTCATCCATGTCATAGCATAACTCCTTATTTCATTCTTTTTTATGTCCAAATAATCTTCCTTTGTAGGAAAGACCTCATTTTGTTTATCCATCCATCAGTTGATGGACATTTGAGTTGTATTTACCTTTTAGTGTTTCTGAATAAGCTGCTATGAACCTTCAGGTACATGTTTGCCTGTGGGCATATGTTTTCATTTCTCTTGGGTACACACCTGGGAATGGAATTGCTGGGTCACATGATGACTCTGTGTTTAACATTTTGAGGAAGCGTCAAACTTTTCCAAAGTGACTGCAGCATCAGTCAGTGTTTTTCAAAATGTAGTTGAATCACATTCTAAAGGTTAGAGGGAAGATAGAAGAGGAGGTCTGGTGCTCATCAATGTTTTGATTGGATAGTAATTCGGTACTTAGGAGAGATAAGCTCCAACTGAGTTGAATTGAGCACACATTGAATTCCTCCTGTGTGTGAGGCCTTGGCATGTGACTGTATGGATGACTTTGGGTTTTTGTGTGGCCTTTAATAACTCATTGTGCAGTTCATACATGCAAATGGCCATTGGAGATTATGCTGGGAAATTGCACTCTGTTGCTTACCTCTCACAGTACTTACTGCGTGCACAGCAATAAGATTGGGAGTCACCTGTAAATCACTTGCCCTTTCTCTCTGTATTGGGGGCTGTGCATCAGAAAGTGAGGGCTAATAACTCTTTCCAGTAGACTTACCTAGTTTTGACATGGGCCCACCTTTGAAAGCCACTCCCAGCAGACCGTGGCAGCGGTGTTTTCTTGGCTCTCAGTTTTAAAGAGGTTGGTACGTTCATGAGGAACATCCACATTTGGGGGGCATCACCTTTAGCTTATCAGACAGAAAGATTTCAAGCCAGGAAGTGACAAGGCAGTTGTTCTCTA
This sequence comes from Equus quagga, assembly GCF_021613505.1. Taxonomy (NCBI): domain Eukaryota; kingdom Metazoa; phylum Chordata; class Mammalia; order Perissodactyla; family Equidae; genus Equus; species Equus quagga. Next base: position 273,766 of record NW_025793725.1, on the reverse strand, counting down.
CTGAAGAAACTGGGAAATCTTTGAGAGAGCTGGGAGCTCTGAGAGAAGGGGTGGCAAAGGCTTTCTCTCCAGGGCCAGAGAGTAAGTAGGTTAGGCTTTGTGGGCCAGCCGGTCTCGGCTGCAGCCATTCAGCTGTGCCATTGGTGTGTGAAAGCAGAGGCTGATCCTATATCAACAGACAAATATGGCTGAGTGCCACTAAAACTTTATTTCTGGACACAAATTTAAGAGTCATATCAATTTCATGAGTCATGAAATAGGATTCTTTTGATTTTCTTTTCAACTGTTTGAAAATGTAAAAGCTATTCAAGCTCACAGGGCTTGAAAAAGGAAGCAGCAGGAAGGAGTTGGCCTGTGGGCCACAGTTTGCGGACCTTGCCCTAGAGGAACACACGTCCTTTTATTTCTGCCTCTTCTCACTGCCACCCTTTGAGCTGAAGGACATCTGGAGGTGCAGCTCTGCAGGCTTGTGATGTGCTTAAAACAGACTGAAAGCTGCACTTACTTGGTGAAGGCGCCGCAGATGTTTGGGGAGCCAGGACTTTGAGGAAGTGGAGGGCCTTCCTGCCCGTCATGAGGAGAGGCTCTGGACCTGTCTAACAGCCCTGACCTGGGTTCTCAGCCAGAGGCAGGCCTCCCACCCCCAGGGGATGTTTGGTCATGTCTGAAGATATTTTTCAGGGGGAGGGGTACTACTGGCATAGAGTGGGTAGAGGCCAAGGATGCTGCTCCACACCCTACAGTTTATAAGCCCCACACCAAAGGTTTATTTGGTCACAAATGTCAATAGTACTGAGATTGATAAACCCTACTCACTAGTACTATTAGCATTATATTTTGTATTTTAAGTTTTCTCAGTCATGGTTATGGAAATTTAAGCTGCTGAGGATTTGATTTCAAACTCAGTTCCTATGTTTGCTGATATAAACATGACATCATTGGACTCTCATCTAATACTTGGGTGCATAATGCTTTAGTGTTTTCCTCTTTTTATTTTCTGAGGAAGTTTGGTCCTGACCTAAGATCTGTTGCCAACCTTCCTCTTTTTGATTCAGGATTATGGTCCCCAAGCTAACATCTGTACCAATCTTCCTCCATTTTGCATATAGGAGACTGCCACAGCATGGCTTGATGAGCGGTGTGTAGGTCTGTGCATGGGATCTGAACCCATGAAGACCAGGCCACCAAAACAGAGAGTGTAAACTTAACCACTGTGCCATTGGGCCAGCCTCAAGTGTTATCCTTTTTTAAAAATTGTTTTATTACTCATTTAAACTAAAGCATCAAAACCTACTGTAATGTTGGGGCTGGACCCATGGCATAGTGGTTATGTTCTCATGCTCTGCTTCAGCAGCCCAGGTGTGTGGGTTTGGATCTCAGGTGTGGGTCTACACTGCTCCTCAGCCATGTTGTGGCAATGACCCACATACAAAATAGAAGACTGGTACAGATGTTAGCTCAGGACTGGTCTTCATCAAACAAACAAACAAAAAGAAGATTGTCAATAGATGTTGGCTAAGAGTGAATCTTCCCACACACAAAAACTACTATTATGAGATCCAGGCCACCTCAGTGGGTGGGGCATCTCCTGCCTTTATATCTACAGAGAAAGCTACAGGGTTTAATTTTGAAAACTCCAGAAGCCACGTTATATAAGTAAATGACCTCACTTATGACTCCACCTACCGCAGGAAAAGGAATCATCAAGGCCAAAATAAATCCTGCATATGTGAGAGAGAATCACAATGTCTTAGAGTTTTCATAACCAACCTATATGTATTCCTGAAATTTGTTTGAGAGCCAAGAGCACATTGTGGAGAGTCTGTTTTCAATTTCTCAGTCTTAAAGATAACTAAAATCTGTAAATTAATTTACAAGCTAACCGGAAGTGTTAGTTTAAAGACCAGAGTCGTTAGGAAAACAGGACAGGCTACTCTTATGTAGAAGCACTAGCTGTCAGTGTCTCCTAAGGCAGTCTGCTTTGAAATCTTGGGTACATAAACTTGCATTTAACTATTTAGAGAGGGGAAGAATATAAAAGGAAAATTATGCTGTTTGTCTTAGGTGCATTGTCTGCCTTGTGTGAAACAGACTTTCATAGCGGTGGTTTGCTGTTACTAGGTTGAACATTTTTAGGAAGACTTCCTTCTGGGTCTGCCTCCCCTGCAGGCAGAGAAAATGTGTAGAGTAGTTAGAGTGGCAAGCTCAGAGGATTTGAGAGAGAACCCTGTGCCCACTCAGGAGGCATGCAGATGGTCTGGGAGGTAACTCCAGGATGCCTTTTCTGTCATATCGGCATCTGCCATTGATAGGCACATGGATTTTTGGATGACGGCCCCAACCAGCCATTAATTAACTCTGAAGGGCAGCCAGGCAGAGACAGGGCCTTTTCTGAATACCTCACCCTGGGGTGGTTTTTTTTATTCCTTGAAGGGCAGCATTATTTTTCTAATACGAGACGCCTCCCCTCTGCTCTCTTGAACCTGTAGCCTCATTTCCTACTTAGGAGTGCTGAGTCACTCTCACACTGATTACTTCTAAAGACATTGCAAGATTTTAATTACATTTTAATGAATGTGAGAACAGTTAATGCTCATAGAAAATTTGGAAAATACAAGAAGGTGCACACACATCCTCAGATATAAGCCTAGCATAATCCCACCTCTGAAGATTAGGTGTGAGAGTATTTCGGAGGGTATCTTCCATTTGTGTGTGTGTGTGTGTGTGTGTGTATAGAAAATAAAATTTAGTATCATACGCATTCCATCTTGAAACCTACTTTTTTCACATAGTGCTATATCATGGACGTTTTCCCCAGTCATGAAAATTTTTTTAAGGACTGTATCTGATTGCACTGGTTTATTCTTGTATTTAAATGGTGGTGCTACTGCTAGGCATGTGAACTCTGTTAATAAAATAATACAGTAATAGTTTTGGATAATAATATATATAATATTTATAAATTTGGACCATTTGATTCCAAGTAAATAAATATAACTGTAAAATTAGTGAAAAATCTTACCTTTTGGGAGAATTTTTTCTTACTGTAAAATAATATACACGTACTCATTGGTAAATGAAGATAGTTCCATGAAAAAAAGCAACCTAGGTGAAACCACTGTTAATATTTTCATGTATTTTCTCCAATCTTTTCTGTGTATATTATTTTCCTATAATTGGGATCAAACTATAAATGCTGTGATTATTTAATCATATTGTCATTGGACATCAAAATGTTTCAGGAGCTACATCCTGGCTCACTTACAGTTATGCAGGAGGAGGAGATGTTAATTTGGAGATGATAAATCAGCCTGCTTCATCTCCAAAATAAAGTGGTCCTCAAGCAGAGTTTAGGAAAGGATTTCGATGCGAATGTTAATACGTACATCAAAAATTTCATCTTAAACTGACCACTGGTGGTGGAATAAAAATGAGCTCAGTTCCTGTTTGCAGAGAGAAAGCAAACGGAGGTCAGAGCTACTGCTTTAGAATTGGCAGGGGATTTGTTCATAACCGTGAAGAAGCACAGAAAGAAAAGTGCCTTTTGATGATGAGGTCATTTCAAGCAGATTTGCCACATTTATTTCTCACAGTTCTGGAGGCTGGAAGTCCAAGATCAAGGCCCCAGCAGCCTTGGTGTCTGATGAGAGCCAGCTTCCTGGTTCATAGACCACCGCCTTCTCACTGTGTCCTCACACACAGAAAGAGAGAAAGCTCTCTGGGGTGTCTTTTATAGTGGCATTAATCCCATCATGCGGGCTCCACCCTCATGACCTAACCACCCCCAGTGGTCCCACCATTCACCGTGGGGAGGACCTAAAACTGTAAATTCATTCTTGGAACTGAGTCATCATCGCAACTGCAGCACTCAGAATCACCAAGAGTCTGTTCAGAGCAACAGTGTTCTGCAATTTCTATTTTTGTTCGTTTACTTTCTCCTCCTTAAATAATGCTTTATTTTTCCATTTGGTTAAGCTCTGTTTTCTTGGCTTTTTATTTAGTCTCTAATATTTTCTTAATGCTGTCTTATGAGTGAACTTCCCAGGGTTCAAGTAGAAATCTCAGGACACATTTATATTTTGACTGCCAGATTTGCTTTTCTGTATATACAAAAGTACAGAAATACTGGGCCAGCCCAGTGGCATAGCAGTTAAGTTTCCATGTTCCTCTTCAGCAGCCCAGGGTTCTCTGGTTCTGATCCTGGGTGCGGACATGGTACTGCTTGCCAAGCCGTGCTGTGGCAGGCATCCCTCATAGAAAGTAGAGGAGGATGGGCATGGATGATACCTCAGTGTTAATCTTCCTCAACAAAAGGGGAGGATTGATGGCGGACGTTAGCTCAGGGCTAATCTTCCTCAAAAAAAATTTAAAAATAAATAAGTAGAGAAATATCACCAAATTAAGTAAAGTCATTAAGTATTTTTGTATGGCAAATTTCTGGTGACTACAAAATAAAATTTTGTGAAGACTTTTATTCTATTGGGTGACCTTTACAACAGTTTTCAGTTCAAATCCTCCCAACCTGAATGCACACTTTGTCCTTTTCTCTTTTCCCTAAAGAAACAAAAACTTAGTTCTCATTTAATGATAAATTTTGCTGCCAGCAAAGATGCCTGAAAGCATATAACATGGACTCCAAAGACAATTCCAAAATAACCTAAAATGTTGGTGTTGGTGACATCATTGAACAAAGTTGTGGACTTCTTGGTTACTGCCATTTGGAGTGACCACTCTTATTGTTCTGTGAATCGTGGTTCATCCATGTGTAAGAGTTCTGTACTTGATTGACTTCTGTTCTCTGTGGGCTGGCTTGTTCATAGATCTAACCAGGATTGTTATGGAAAAAATCAGACTCTATCTTCTTGGCTGCCTTAGACAGAGAGGCTCTGAAAATTCTCACTATTCCCCCTGTAACCCCCCAAGTTTCTTCCTGCCTTCCTGGGACCTTAGGTCTCAGCCAGACTAATGCATGAGGTCTGTAGCAAAATATAAATGATGTAGGTTCTCGCTGTGGCTTCCCAATTTCCCGAGACCTGGCCTCTTTATAGACATTATGTCAAGGTGACATACACAGTTTCTTAACTCCTTCCTGTTGTTTGTCTTCCTTCTCAGGGCTAAGTGTGTCCTGGAGGTAGAATGACCATGGAGTTTATCATGTAAACTTCCATGAGTGGAAGGTATTCTGATTAATCCTTTCTCCAGAACAACAGGTGCAACCTGGACCATATGGTCACCCTTCCTAGGGGTGCTGACATGATGACTCATCTACTCACTAATGTTCCCTATCTGTCTGGAAAAAATGCTTGGTGTCTAAGCCAGCCATCTCTGTCAAAGAGCACCTTTGGATTCTGATTATGCTCCTTATCAAGTGATTTGTGATCATAATGTGCACCTGATTTGTTTCTTTTTAAGTGAGGAAGATTGGCCCTGAGCTAACATCCATTGACAATCTTCCTTTTTTTTTTTTTTTTTCCTGGAGGAACAATAGCCCTGAGCTAAAGTCTGTGCCAGTCTTCCTCCACTTTGTATCCACTGCATGGCTAATGAGTGGAGTAGGTTTGCACCCTGCATCAGAACTGCCAACATGGGCCACCAAAGCAGAATATGTGGAACATTAACCACTCCATCACAGGGCGAGCTCTGAGGAACATGTGATTTTTATTGAATAAAAAGTCAGATGTTTGGGGCCGGCCTGGTGGCCCAGCAGTTAAGTTCTCACGTTCTGCTTTGGCGGCCCAGGGTTTGCCTGTTTGGATCCCGGATTTGCACATGGCACCACTTGGCAAGCCATGCTGTGGTAGGCGTCCCACATATAAAGTAGAGGAAGGTGGGCACCGATGTCAGCTCAGGGCCAGTCTTCCTCAGCAAAAATGAGGAGGATTGGTTGCAGATGTTAGTTCAGGGCTAATCTTACTAAAAAAAAAATGTCCGCTGTTTGTTTTCATTTTGTTGCCGCTGAATTTGTCTTCGTTAGTGTGGTTTATACCTTCCTCTATCCCTGCCTTATAAAATACACCAATGCTTCTTTTTACAAATTTTGTGTAATCACATGATCACAAACTAAAATATGAATCAGATGTTAATTACCATCATGGGTATTACTTTTTTTCAATTGCCTCAAGAAGAATGTAGTAAAAAAAAATATACAGGCAGTGATTCAAAACTCTATTTCTGCTTTTTCTCTTGCTTTCTAACAGAAGGTGGCTCCCACTTCGTAAAGACCTCATCGCTGCCAGGTGAGGCTAAGATGAGCATAACCAGTGACGAGGTGAACTTTCTGGTGTATAGATATCTCCAGGAGTCAGGTAAGAGGGTTGGTTTTCTGTCAGTAGGAAGCTCATCTTCAGTGTGCTACATGGAGAGCCATCAATCATTGATGAAAAAACCAGGGTATACCAAAAGGAGAGCCAACAGCATTCTTATTAAGAGTGTTCAAGGGGAGAAGAGAAGATTCTGAGGCTGACCCATCCTTGGGGTGGGATGAGGGAGTGTGTTCTTTCTTCCCTTGACATTTCTGTTCACGTGAAATCAGATTGGAATTAACATCAAGAGCAGTTGTGATAGACATGGAAAACAGGGAGCAGTTTGGTGCTCTTGGCCTTTGCCATAATGAGGGCATTATGGGCTGGTGTGTGTATGTGTATATCTATCTATCTATCTATATATATATAATCACACACATATATATATATGGCGTATATACATATGATGTATGTGTGTATATATACATACACCATTCACTATATATATACACACATAGTGAATGTATATATGAACATTATAGATTTAGGACCACTGATTCATTGAGCTCCAAAAACCCCCTAAAAAAATGGGCCATATCCAATTTTCTAAAACTTAGGAATAGTTCTAGTTTCTTCCAATACTTTTGATTATGACCAAAACATTACTTTATGGTAAGTAATGAAAAGGCCAAATGCGTGTTCCCTATTGACAAAATGGACCTTGTGTTTAGCAGCTCCTGTCCTCAGAGAGCAGCCAAGTGGATTGCAGGCTCCTTGGAGCCTGAGGGCTTCCTTAGCAGGATTTCTGCTATTGAGTTGTTTAATGACACTGAGCCTTGATTTCTCCATTATGCGATATACTCCATTATATAATATTGGGGCTGCCCCGAACAGCGGGGCCTAAACACAGTTTAGAGAATTGCTTGGAGCTCCTTTTTAAAATTCTTCAATCTTAATTCTTTTTTAATTAACTTATTAATTTTTTTGTTAATTCCTACAGTGAATACTTTTTAAAAACTTTAAAATACTTAATTTGGCGCATACAAAATTATGTTAATGAAAAAACATCCTTCTACCTACCAACCCACCCAATGTAAGATGTAAACCAGTTCCAGTGCCACGGGGACCCCTGTGTTTGCCTCCATGCTGGTGTCCCCTCTCTCTCCTTGGTGGTAACTACCCTCTTGGATTTGGTGTTTGTTATTCCCTTTCATTTACTACACAAGAACATTTTCCTAAGCAATGCAAAGTACTGCTGTATTCGCTTCCCAGGGCTTCTGTAACAGAGTACTATAGACTGGGGTGGTTTAAACAGAATTATGTTGTCTCATAGATCGAGAGGATAGAAATCTGAAATCAAGATGTCGGCATGGTTGGTTCCTCTGAGGTCTGTGAGGGCGTCTGTCCCGTGCCTTTCTCCCAGCTTCTGATGGTTTGCTGGCTGTCTCTGGCATTTCTTGGCTTGTGGATACATCTGCCTGGCATCTGCCTTCATTTGCACATGGCATTCTCTCTGTGTGCGTGTATCTCTGTGTCCAGATTTATCCAGTTTCTCCTTTTTGTAAAGACAGTCATACTGAATTAGGGGTTTACCACACTCCAGTATAATCTCATCTTAACTGATTACATCTGCAGTGACCCTATTTCCAAATAAAAGTACATTCTGAGGTGTACTGGGGGCTAGGTGAACTTTGAGGGGACGTGATTTAACCCATAACAATTGGTTTTGTGTGTATTTAAGCATTTTTCAGTTGGTATCATGTATATATTCTACAACTTCATTTTTCAAGAAGGAAACCAATTCCCAGGCCCAGTCCTCACAGAAACACATCTGGTAGGATTGAGGCGAGTGAGCCCCTGGGTCCAGGCGCTTTCTGAGCCAGCCTGGAAGGGGGAGGTGGGTAGGCATGGCAGCCAGACCGAATGGCTCTGATCCTTGACAAGTTATTTACCCCATCGGAGCCTCACCTTCCCTGTGAAAATGGTTATCCTGGGCAAAAGTGATGAAATATAGCAGGCGTGTAACAGATAATAAACACTTCTTGCCAGTCAAGCTTGGATCTCTGTCCCTGGGGATCTCAGGTTGCATTATTCATGGAAGGTGCACATTCTTTCTATATAGGTATTAGGTCATTTTGGTCAACTACAGCTAATTAAAATAGAAGCTGATATAAAAAAATGATGTATAAAACAAGGTACATACTACTTCATACCTATAAATCAGGGAGATCACCACCACTGCTCCAATACCTTACCCTCAGAACTTAGGGGAATCACTCACTTGGAAATAATAATCTCTTTCTTAAATACCAACTCAACATTTGGGACTTAACTGTAAGGACTGACAAAGTAGGACAGGAATTGAGGAGATGTTACATAAAATCGACACTAATGAAAATCTGTGCATTTCTGTCTCCCAGCTCTCCTTCTCAGTTGCCTGGTGACGGAAACTTTCCCAACAAATGTGAGACACATGTAAACAAACACTAAATAAGGAAGGCTGGCCTTTCTGGGCTTCTGGATCTCCTTCCAGGAGAACATCCTGGAGATGTTCTCACGTAACAGAACTGACAGATGCTTAGAAATGTCTGCAGGTGAAAATTCCATGTACTAAAGCTTGCTTCCCTGTCAACTTTTAGCATTGAATTTGAGATTCTTTCCTTTTAGAAACACCTCTACACAAAGATAGGATGAAGGCAAAAATTCACTCAAAATGTGTGAACAAATCCCAAGCTGCAGTTATTGTCCCTGTGCTTGTGAACAGATAAGGATAGATAAATGGTGTGAAAGAAGAAAAGACCTTCTGTGCAGAACCCGGGGCATGAGCATTGCTGGCCTCTTTGAATAAACACAGAGATCTCCATCCCTCCCCTAAAAAGGCCAGCCTTCCTTATTTAGTGTTTGTTTACACATGTCTCAGATTTGTTGGTAAAGTTTATGTCACAGGCAACTGAGCAGGAGAGCCAGGTGACAGCAATGCATAGATTTTCATCAGTGTCGATTTTATGTAACATCTCCTCAATTCCAGTCCTAATTTGTCAATCCTTACAGTGAAACACCATAAGTTGAGTTGGTATTTAAGAAAGAGATTATTGCCCTTTCTCCTTGTGATTGTGTGTATCCTGGAGTTGATTGGAATACCCCGTGAGGACATTTTCAAAACAAGAAGGGAGAGAAGAAATGCCCAATGTTTTAAGTGTTCATTTTGGGGTTGTTTTATATGTTTATCTCAAATCCTAAAGTTTGGGTTAAGCAGATATTCCTTGAGCTCCCACCAAATAGAAAGAGCATGTTCTCCTCAGCCTATTAATGTCTCCTTTCTAGTTGAAAAAGGAAAAAAAAGAAATCATGTGTTTTGCTCCTGCTTCCCCTTTAAGCATCTGCTCTCTCTGCCTCTTAGCACCATCAAACTCCTTACAAATAAGACCTGTGTTCCAATAGGTGATTCGCTCCTCAACTCCTCCCAATCTGGCTTTCTCTGCTAGAAGTTGACAGGAAGTTCTCTGTTGCCAAGTCTTACTTCACTTGTGATCCTTATGTTGTGTGTACAAGAAAGTGGGTATGGAGGGGAGAGCAGTGATGACCTTGCTGGTGGGGGCACAGCTGGTTCTCTGGTGAATCGCCTCTTTACCTCGCTGACCAGGGATAGATCCAGAACGTCACACCCCACCTTCAGTGCCCTGGAAACATGGTGTTACTAGTCCTAGTCACTTGAGCCTGTGGTGAGAGTCCTCTCCTTCTGCTCTGGAGCCCGCAGACCTTGTTCCTGTCAGTCCTGTCTCCACCAGCTTCTCCCTTCGTCTTGCCTCCCATGTATCAGTTGTATTGGTTAGAATGCTTTGGGCAGCAAGAAAGAATCCCCAGTGGAATGTTTACATCTCAGATAGCAGGAAGGCAGGGGGTTGAGGATGACACTTTCCTGTAAGTGGTATGAGAATGCAGGTCACATTGATACAGAACCTGAAGTGAGTTCGCTCACCCCTTGTGCAGCCAGCTAATCTCTGACATCCGGTGTGGTGGAAGAAAGTAGGAATTTTGTTTTTGCACAGCACTGATCAAGGAGAGAGGGCAGCTAACACTGAAATCCCAAATTCACCGAAAAGCTAAAAGGAGGGGTTTTTAGGTAGGGGAGGGTGAGCATATGGCCTTGCTGGTCAGAGCTTTCCCACCAGCCTGTCTTTAGCCTTGAGACTACTTGCAGAGAGGAGGGAGCCAGTGACCTTGCTGATCAGCAGCTTTCCCACCAGCCTGTGTCTATTTGCAGGGAGGAGATAGTGAATCCAGGTGTTTGTCCTTGACTGTGTCTGTCTCCATGGAGGATAGTGGATTCTGGAGCCAGGAAGCCAGGGAGTAAGCAGGGAATGAGTGTTTGGATCTACATATGTTGGGTTTAATGTGGGGAACCAATATCACGGTTGGTACCAACATGTTTTCAAACTCAGGGAAGAATCCCAAAAGTGGACTTCTTTCATTCCTCTGACCCCAGAGGCAGAATTTAGACCATCTTAGATTTGTCTCCCGCTTTCACCCAACTGTATATTCCACACCGTTTAAGGAAGAAGCGATTTTCATTGCTGTCATTGTTAGTTGTCTGAAGCAAGGGCCTTGCCTGGAAAAGGACTCAATAGTGTTGATTTGTGACATCTCACAGTAGCAAGTTTGTGATAGTATGAAAGATGACACTGATTAGTAATTAAGGCTTTTAATTAACCAGTAAGAAACTTGAATTGCTAGCTCTGATGTCAAAATGGCCTTGTTGGTTTTTGCATGAGTTACAACCATCTGGCTTTGATGGGTGAGTCTGTTGGCCTCTGTCTTATGGGGGTTAATTGTGTTGTCTGGGTGATTTTAAGAGGCAGATTGTGCAGGGCATCTTTCCCACCTAGCCCTAAGCTTGCCTCTGGATCTGAGATGGCAAGAAGCAAGGGAAGGAGCCCTGGGCGTTTATTTCAGCCCACACAGGCTTCTGCCAGCAGCTCCTCCAAATATTGGATGAGTCATGAGTTGTTGTCCCTGCTTCTTTCTGAGTATAGCATGGGAGACCAACATCCATTTCAACTCAGTATTAAAAGTGGGAAAATTTAATAAGTGAGGCCCTGTGAGCATATTAAATATTTCCTCTGGGTGTTCATACCCAAATCCAAATTATAAAGAAAACCTTTTCTCCTGGATTCAGCTGGGCAGGGACCTAGTGGACACTAGCTTTGGTGGAGGATGGCCCTTTGCACCACCAGGGAGGTTACCCACCGGCAGGTGCCCAGTCTCTGGGGAGAGAGCTGAATGAATGGGTTTGCTGATTTGTCGTGAAAAAGCAAGTGTCTGTGTTATGTCATGTACACAGGGCTGACTCCATGACTGATGGACAGAGAGAAGGTCTCTTGTGTAGCTGTGTCAATGTCACAATCTATCATAGAAGGGAGAGAAGGTCTGGGGTTTTTAGGACAGATTTTCCACAGCTGTTAAATGATGGCAAGTCTCTTGTTGGTCTCAACTGGCAACTTCAAAGAAGACAGATCTAACCTTTCCTTGTGAGACATGGCTGCTTCTCCACCTTGCTCTACCTTCATTCCTTGAATCATTTTTTTTGAATTAAGGTATAATTTTCATGCCCTAAAATTCACCCTTTTTAGACTACAGGCTTGGAATGTTTGCCAAATGTTTATAGTCTCATAACCACCAGCACAATCAGGATATGGAAAAGTTCCAGCACCCCAGAAAAGTCCCCCGTGCCCCTCATAATCAACCCCTCCACCCACCATAGCCCCTGACAACCACTGCTCTATTTTCTGTCCCTGTGGTTTTGCCTTTACAAGAATGTCATGTAAGGGGGACTTACAGTGTGCCACCTTTAAAATTTGACATCTTTCACTCCTCATAGTGCATCTGCGATTCATTCGTCATGTTGCATGCATTGGTATTTCCTTCTTTATTGCTAAATAGTACATTTTCCTTTTAAGGATGTGTGGCAGTTGGTTTGTCCCAGTCTCCTGTTGGAGGATGTTTGAGTCATTTCCAGGTTTTGACTACAACTGAAGCCACTAGAAACATTTGCGTACAGGTTTTTTGTGTGCATGTGGGTTTTCGTTTCCTTAGGGTCAATATCTAGGTGCAGGATTTCTAAGTCATATGGTGAGTGTAGGTGTAAGTTTATCAGAAGCCAGCGCCCCCCTTGCAGTCTCTCTGGGCAGCAAGGCACTTTGTGCACGTCAGTGCTTTTGTAGATGGGATTTGAGTTGTAGAGTTGCTGGGTGCCTTTAGTGTGGGGCATACTGGAAAGTAGGTAACTGAACATGAGCCCTGGCAGATGAATCTGCAGGATACTGGTGACAGTTTACACTTCCTCTTAGGGTTTAAAATTAGCGTTTGTGAACCTGCATGGGCCCACAGTTTTCATTAGGGACTTTTGTCCAGGTGTTATTGGCACACCTTTCCCCTTTTCAACTTTCTGCATAAAAATAGAAAACTCTGCAGCCCGGCTGACCCTCCAGGGATAAAGATCAGGTGTCTGGGCAGGACCTGTGTTCATCTGTGAGGCTCCTAGAGAGACAGAAGATTTGCTGCATGTGGGGCCCTAGGTGCAGCAGATGCTGAGACTTTCGACACACTTATTTGCTGACACATCCAAGCTATTGAGGTCATTGAAAATCTGGGGAAGTATTTCCCCATCTTGAGTTTTATGACTGACAGCTCACCACGAAGAACAGGCTTTATAAAAACCACTTGATGACCCCTTGTGCCAATGGAAAGAAACACGTGAGAAATCGAGTTTCACTGATGTTCTTTCAGGTGTGGAGGTGTTTCCAGGTTGCATGTCCTCAATGGCTGTCATTTTAAATATTTTAGATGAAGAAAGGACTCGTCATTATGGTAGATAGTAAAAATTCATTTATCATCTATCACAAATCCCCAGGGTGATGAACTTCTTTCTTCTCTGTGAGGGTTTGAAGACCTTTAAGTATCACTGAAAACTCCATATACCCTGGAAGTTGTTTTCAGATTTGTTATGATTTATAATCTAGAGACCCCTTTATTATACATATTTATTGCCTCCATTAACATCACAATGTATGTGTTATGCAGAGAGGAGCACTGGCAGTTTTCAAAAATGAGACACTACACCCAAGACTGGTGCCATTGTCCTGAGAGCCGATATCTGTGGACATGTGACTAGCCAGATAGAATTAGGGATGTTTTCTTTGATTACATAATACACACATAGTTCTGGATTATGTATCATCCTTGCTAATAAGGTGGAGAGTGAAATAGTATGTACCTAGATTTTCAGGGTTTAAAATGGAATTTAGATGGCGTTCTCATTCATTTCATGGAGCTTCTATGCCAAGAAAAATAATAAAGATTTCCTCGGCAGGTGGCACACTTTTGTGCCCTGTGATGTGCCTCTGTAATGTCATTGTGGTTAGGACATAAGAGGAAGAGTGAGTACAGAGGCCTCCCCAGCATTTTCTCTCCACAGGAAGCCCAAGCGCAAAACTGAATGTTGTTCTGTTCTAAACACACTGAAAGGTTTTACTTTCCAGAAAGGTTACCTAGCAGATTAAAAAGCATGCATGTCACCCTGGGACCTGGTGGGGAAGGAAGCCTGTTTGGGTAAGAGACAGCCAGGCTGTAGTAGATGAACCAGCGAGGTCCCCGTTGGAATGGGGACAGGGCTGAGAGGGTGGGTCCCTCTTTGCCAAGGGGCCACAGATGCCGCCAACCTATTTCCACTGAAACATTATACTGAGCATGAAGAGGTCCCCTTGGAAAAAGCACCAGGTGACATGGGGCCTGTAAAAGAGCATGTTTTTTAAATCCAGCCAGTTTGGATTCAAGAGCAGTTCCTGGGAATTTCAGTCCATCGGTGGAGCAAGCACTTTTTTGAGGCCTTTTCTTCTGAGCGGGGAGCTGTCAGTTATATCAGAAATTACCCTCCCCTCTCTGCAAGTCTCTTCATTTGATTTTATTAGAATCTCTGCTTCTCTAAAGATTGAACAGTTTGAATTGAGTGTCATTTCTGACCCTGGCTCATCATCTTGCATTTGTAACCAGCCATAGTAAGAGAGGTGATGTGTTGGAGAGCCTCAGGAAGAAGTGTGCTCTCTTCCTTCAAAGATGAACTTCACCCTTTAGAAGGCACTGAAATGTGCTTTAAAAATATCACACTGGTGGGGCTGGCCTGGTGGTATACAAATGGCACACTCTGCTTTGGCAGCCTGGAGTTTGCCAGCTTGGAATCCTGGGTGCTGCCCTACACACCACTCATCAAGTCATACTGTGGCAGCATCCCATGTACAAAATAGAGGAAGATTGGCACAGATGTTAGCTCAGGGCCAATCTTCCTCACCAAAAAGAAAGAACAAAAAAAAAAATCACAATGAGAACAACCCATGTGTGTATCTTCAGATGAATAGATAAACAAAATGTGGTCCAACTACACAATGGAATATTTTTCAGTCTTAAAAGGAAGGACATTCTGACATGGGCTACAACATGGATGAACCTCCAGGATATTATGCTAAGTGAAATAAGCCAGACACAAAAGGACAGATACTCTGTGGTTCCACTCACATGAGGTAGCTGGAGGACTCAGATTCATAAAAACAAAAGGCAGAATGGTGGGTGCCAGGGCCTGGGGAGGAGAGAAACTGGGGAGTTAATGTTTATTGGAGACACTGCTTCAATTTGGGAAGGTGAAAATTTCTGGAGCTGGATGGTGGTGATGGTTGTATAACAATACGAATTTACTGAATGCCATTGAACTGTACACTGAAAAATGGTTAAAATGGTACATTTATGTCATATATATTTTACCACAATTTTTTTTGCCTTTTTTAGAAGTTTTTTATTGAGTTTATGATAGGTTACAATCTTGTGAAATTTCAGTTGTACATTATTGTCTGTCAGTCGTTTTGTAGGTGCACCCCTTCACCCTTTGTGCCCACCTCCCAACCCCCCTTCCCCTGGTAGCCAGGAATGTGTTCTCTTTGTCTACATGTTCAACTTCCACATATGAGTGGAGTCATACAGAGATTGTCCTTCTCTATCTGGCTTATTTCGGTAACATAATACCCTCAAGGTCCATCCATGTTGTTGCAATGAGACGATTTTGTTCTATTTTATGGCTGAGTAGTATTCCATTGTATATATATACCACATCTTCTTTGTCCAGTCATCTGCTGCTGGGCACTTAGGTTGCTTCCATGTCTTGGCTATTGTAAATAATGCTGCGATGAACATAGGGGTGCATAGGACTTTTGGAATTGCTGACTTCAAGTTCTTTGGATAGATACCCAGTAGTGGGATGACTGGGTCA
Source organism: Equus quagga (assembly GCF_021613505.1). Lineage (NCBI taxonomy): Eukaryota > Metazoa > Chordata > Mammalia > Perissodactyla > Equidae > Equus > Equus quagga. Next base: position 258,211 of record NW_025793725.1, on the reverse strand, counting down.
TATGGTATCTCTATTTTTAATTTTTTGATGAATCTCCATACTGTTTTCCGTAGTGGCTGCACCAGTTTGCATTCCCACCAACAGTGTATGAGGGTTCCTTTTTTCTCCACAACTTCTCCAACATTTGTTACTTTTTGTTTTGATTATTTTTGCCATTCTAACAGGTGTAAGGTGATATCTTAATGTAGTTTTGATTTGCATTTCCCTGATGATCAGTGATGATGAAGATCTTTTCATGTGTCTATTAGCCATCCATGTATCTTCTTTGGAGAAATGTCTGTTCATGTCCCCTGCCCGTTTTTTGATCCAGTTTGATTTTTTGTTGTTGAGCTGTGTGAGTTCTTCATATATTATGGAGATTAACCCTTTGTCAGATATATAACTTGTAAATATTTTTGCCCAACTAGTAAGTTGTTTCTGTGTTTCAATCCTGTTTTCCCTTGCCTTGAAAAAGCTCTTTAGTCTGATAAAGTACCATTTGTTTATTCTTTCTATTGTTTCCCTTGTCTGAGGAGCTATGGTGTCCCAAAAGATCCTTTTGATACTGATGTCAAAGAGTCTACTGCCTATGTTCACTTCTAGAAGACTTATTGTTTCAGGTCTAATCTTTAGGTCCGTGATCTATTTTGAGTTTATTTTGGTGAATGGTGAAAAACAGTGGTCAATTTTCATTCTTTTACCTGTGGCTTTCCAGTTTTCCCAGCACCGTTTGTTGAAGAGACTTTCTTTTCCCCACTGTATGCCCTCAGCTCCTTTGTCAAAGATAAGCTGTCCATAGATGTGTGGTTTTATTTCTGGGCTTTCAGTTCTGTTCCATTGATCTGTGCACCTGATTTTGTACCTCTGCCATGCTGTTTTGATAACTGTAGCTTTGTAGTATGCCTTCAAGTCTGGGATTGTCATGCCTCTAGCTTTGTTCTTTTTTCTCAGGGTTGCTTTAGCAATTCAGGGTCTTTTGTTGCCCCATATGAGTTTTAAGATTCTTTCTTCTATTTGTGTAAAGAATGTCATTGGGATTCTGATTGGGATCGCGTTGAATCTGTAGATTGCTTTAGGTAGAATGGATATTTTAACTATGTTTGTTCTTCCAATCCATGTGCATGGAATGTCTTTCCATCTCTTTATGTCGTCATCCATTTCTTTCAGAAAATCCTTGGAATTTTCATTGTGTAGGTCTTTCATTTCCTTAGTTAAATTCACCTGAAGGTATTTTATTCTTTTTGTTGCTACTGTGAATGGTATTGTGTTCTTGAGTTCTTTTTCTGTTAGTTTGTTATTAGAGTCTAGAAATGCTACTGATTTATGTAAATTGATTTTATACCCTGCAACTTTGCTGGAGTTGTTGATTACTTCTAAAAGTTTTCCAATGGATTCTTTGGGGTTTTCTATATATAAGATCATGTCGTCTGCAAACAGCGAGAATTTCACTTCTTCCCTCCCTATTTGGATTCCTTTTATTCCCTTCTCTTGCCTAATTGCTCTGGCTAAAACCTCCAGTACTACGTTGATAAGAGTGGTGATAGAAGGCATCCTTGTCTCATTCCTGTTTTCAGGATGATGATGCTCAGTTTTTGCGTGTTGAGTATGATGTTGGCTGTGGGTTTGTCTTATATGGCCTTTATTATGTTGAGGTAGTTCCCTTCTATCCACATTTTGTTCAGAGTTTTTATCATAAATCGCTGTTGGATCCCATCAAATGCTTTCTCTGCATCTATTGAGATGATCATGTGGTTTTTATTCCTCAGTTTGTTGATGTGGTATATCACGTTGATTGATTTGCGGATGTTGAACCATCCCTGTGTCCCTGGTATGAATCCCACTTGATCATGACGTATCATCCTTTTGATGAATTGCTGAATTCTGGTTGCCAAAATTTTGTTGAGAATTTTTGCATCTGTGTTCATCAGTGATATTGGCCTGTAGTTCTCCTTTTTCGTGCTGTCCTTGTCAGGCTTTGGTATCAGTGTGATGTTGGCCTCATAGAATGTATTAGGAAGTGTTCCATCCTACCTAATTTTTTGGAATAGCTTGAAAAGGATAGGTATTAAATTCTCTCTCATAGTTTGGTGGAATTCCTCAGGGAAGCCATCTGGTCCTGGGGTTTTATTCTTTGGGATGCTTTTGAATGCTGTTTCAATCTCTTTCCTTGTGATTCGTCTGTTCTAATTGTCTGCTGCTTCTTGAGTGAGCTTTGGGAGATTGTAGCAGTCCAAGAATTTATCCATTTCCTCTAGGTTATCCATTTTGTTAGCATATAGTTTTTTGTAGTATTCTCTTATAACCTGTTGTATTTCTGCGGAGTCTGCTGTTATTTCTCCTCTTTCATTTCTGATTTTGTTTATTTGAGCTTTCTCTCTGTTTTTCTTTGTAAGTCTGGCTAGGGGTTTGTCAATTTTATTTATCTTCTCAAAGAGCCAGCTGTTTGTTTCATTTATCCTTTCAACTGCCTTTTTTGTTTCAATAACATTTATTTCTGCTCTGATTTTTATTATTTCTCTCCTTCTTCTGACTTTGGGCTTTGTTTTCTTTCTGTAATTCAGTTAGGTGTAGTTTAAGATTGCTTATTTAGGATTTTTCTTGTTTCTTAGGTGTGCCTGTATTGCAATGAATTTTCCTCTTAATACAGCTTTTGCTGTATCCCATATGTGTTGGTATGTCATGTTATCATTTTTTACTTCTCTCCAGGTATTTTTTTATTTCTTCTTTAATTTCTTCAATGATCCATTGCTTGTTCAACACGTTAGCCTCCACATCTTTGTGCCTTTCTCAGCTTTTTACTTGTAATTAATTTCTAGCTTTATAGCATTATGATCGGAGAAGATGCTTGTTATTATTTCAATTTTTTTAAATTCATAGAGGCTTGCCTTGTTTCCCAACATATGGTCTATCCTTGAGAATGTTCCATGTGCACTTGAGAAGAATGTGTATTCTGCTGTTTTTGGATGAAGTGTTCTGTATATGTCTATTAAGTCCAACTGTTTTAGCTTTTCATTTAGCTCCACTGTTTCCTTGTTGATTTACTGTCTAGATGATCTGTCCATTGATGTGACTGGGGTGTTGAGGTCCCCTACTATTATTGTGTTATTTTTGATATCATCTTTTAGGTTTGTTAATAGTTGCTTTATGAACCTTGGTGCTCCTGTGTTGGGTGCATAGATATTTATAAGTGTTATTTCTTCCTGATGAAGTGTCCCTTTGATCATTATATATTGGCCGTAGATGTCTCTCTTTACCTGCTTTATCTTGAAGTCTGTTTTGTCTGAGATAAGCATTGCAACACCTGCTTTCTTTTGTTTGCTATTAGCTTGGAGTATTGTTTTCCACCACTTCCCTCTCAGCCTGTGTTTGTTGTTGTAGCTGAGGTGTGTTTCCTGGAGGCAAGAAATTGTTGGATCTTGTTCTTTAAACCATCTTCCCACTCTGTGTCTTTTTACTGGAGAGCTCAATCCGTTCACATTGAGGGTGATTATTGATTCATGAGGGCTTAATGCTGTCATTCTGTCACACGTTTTCCACTTTTCCTGCATTTCCTTTGTTTCTCATCCTCTGTGTTTTGGCCTTCCTATTGACTTCTGCAATGTCTTATGCTGGGTTTCTTAGATTTTTCCTTATTTGTTTTTTGTGTCTCTGTTCTGTTTTTTAGTTTACTGCCTACCCTGAAGTTTGTATTGAGAATCTCCTGTATAACATAGTCCATTTTCTGCTGGCATCTTATTTCTTTAGTCTAAACTGATTCAGTCCCTTTCCTCTTCCCCTCCTAAATTATTATTTTCATCTCTTATTCCAACTTCTGTTGTGAGTTTATGGTTAGATTGATAAGATTGTCTTTGGTAATTTCCTTCCCTTTATCCTAATGCTATAGTTGAATATTTGCTATCCTATTCAAATTCTATCTGTCTCCCTTCTCTGTGGTTTGTGACCCCTTTCTCCCTTTTTCTCTTTTTTTCAGGTATGAAGACCTTCTTGGTGATTTCTTGTCGTGCAGGTCTTGCGGCTATGAAGTCCCTCAGCTTTTTTTTTTTGTCTGGAAAAGATTTAATTTCTCTCTCATATCTGAAGGATATTTTTGCTGGATAGAGTATTCTTGGCTGAAGACTTTTATCCTTTAAAGTTTTGTATATGTCATTCCAATCTCTCCTAGTAAGATTTCTGTAGAGAAATCCACTGAAAGTCTGATAGGGGTTCCTTTGCAGGTTATTCTCTTCTGCCTTGCTGCCCTGAGTATTCTTTCTTTGTCATTCATTTTTCCCAGTTTTACTACTATATGCCTTGGAGTAGGTCGTTTTACATTGACGTATCTAGGACATCTGAAAGCTTCCTCCACACACATTTCTCTCTGAATCCCTAGGGAAGTTCTCTTCTGTTATTTCGTTGAGCATACTTTCTGCTCCATTTTCCTTTTCCACACCCTCAGGAATTCCGATGATTCTTAAGTTGCATTTTCTCATTGAGTCAGCTATTTCTCAGAGATTTTCTTTGTTTTTTTAATTCTTAGTTCTCTTTTTTCCTCTGTCTGGAGCATTCAACCTGTCTATCTTTGATTATGCTAATTTGCTCCTCTATGGTGTCTACACAGGCATTCAGGGAATCCGTATTCTGTTTTATCTGATCCGTTGTATTTTTCATTTCTCGTATTTCTGATTGATTTTTCTCTATAGTTTCAATCTGTTTTGAGAAATAACTCAAGAACTTGTTGACTTGTTTCTCTATATTTCCCTTTACCTCATTGAGTTTTTTTACCATCGCTATTCTGAATTCATTGTCACTTAGTTTACCTATTTCCAGGTCCTCAGGACATACTGCTCTGTTTTTATTGTTTTCCTTCTGGTCTGGAGTGTTTATAATTTGCTGGATGGTACGAGAATGGTTTTTACGCATAATTCGGTTGCAGTTACAGCCTGTCACCGCTTGATGGGGGTCGTGAGCCATGCCTTCTGAGCCCTCCGCCTTCAGCTGCCATGGGAGCACACAGCTCCTGTTATGGGAGGCAGGGCACTTTCTCTCGCATGCAGACCTGTATTTTGATGTGCTCTCACTCTCTGATTTTCTGGGGCCTTGGCTTGATGGGGTCCCCCCATGCAAAAGCTTTACCCCGTTAGAGGGTTTCCGCTGCACAGGCGGTGGGAGTCCTGGACAATCCCACAGGCGTGTGGCCCCTCCTCTGCTCCTTCCCTCACCCAGGCAGCGATCCCAGTCTCTAGGGGAGGGAGCAAACTTCTCTCTTACTCCATTCCAGCTCCTCTGAGGGTGGCTCTAGCCTCTCCGCCCTCTGTCCTTTGGCTGCTGTAGGTTTCTGATGATTTCTGTTCTATTAGGATTTTTTTGTTGGAATGCGCTTGCTCCTTTTGGTTGTACTTTGGAGGGGAGAGAGTGCTGGGCAAGCTCACTCTGCCATGATGCTGACATCACCTCTATTTTACCACATTTTTTATTTAAGTCACAGTATTATGGTAAGAAGTTTCATGAATAGTTTATTTTTGAGTTTCGAAAACGAGTATCAAAAAGAAAAGAAGGAGCCACCTGAATTCCACAGTAGTCTATAGTAGTCTCCACTTATCAACGGTTTCAGTTATCTACAGTCAACCTCAGTCTGAAGACATTAAATGGAAAAGTCTAGAAATAAACAATTCATAAGTTTTAAATGGTGAGCCGTTCTGAGTAGCCTGATGAAATCTCATGCCATCCCACTGGTGATGTTACTCAGCCCTTTGTACAGTGGATCCATGCTGTAGGGGTCACCCACACAAGAGTCACTCAGTAGCTGCCTCCGTTATCAGATCAACTGTTACAGTATCCAGTGCTTTTGTGCAAGTAATCCTTATTTTACTTTGTACTAGCCCAAAAGCACAAGAATAGTGGTGCTGGCAATTCAGATATTCTCTCATTGTGCATAGTTTTTAAATTAAACTTGATCGTAGGTCTGTTTATATAGAAAAAAACATTTACAGGGTTTGGTACTATCCATTGTTTCAGACATCCACTGGGGGTCTTAAAATGTGTTCTATGGAGTATGGGGGACGACTGTACATTTAAGGGCTTTTTAATAGAACTGTACTATTGGGGCAAGTCGTTGGCACACACAGGGTCATTTGTAAGCTAGATTTGTGTCTGACAAAATCTGCTTACTTTTTGAAATAATACAGAAATGGCAGCTTTTTTTGTAGCAGCAGCATACTGAAAACTTCCCAAAACTACTCACTGGGTGATTGGCAGCACACACGGTACTCCATCCATCCTCTGGAGCCCCACTCAGCAGCAGAAAGGAATGAAGTATAGATACACGCCACAACCTGGATAAGTCTCCAGAGAATGTGCTGGCTAAAACTAGCTGATGTCAAAAGGCCATAGACTGTATGGTTCCATTTCTTAAAGACTCTTAAAATGACAAGACTGCGGAGATGGCCACCAGGGGTTGAGGTGGGCTGGGTGTAACTGCAGAGGGTGAGTTTGGGGGAGTTATTTGTGCTGATGGGAGAGTTCTCTATCTTGATGTGAAGGTGATTGCACACATGTACTTGTAAGATAAAATTATATATTCATAGATTATGTGCTCACACACGTGCAGGTCAGAAATGATGACAACTAGAGGTTTGCAGTCTTAAGGTTTACAACTATGGGTGACCACTCAACTAGATGTCAGCTTCTTAGTTTTGATATTGTGCAACAGCAAGATAAGATATCACCTTTGATAGGCTGGGAAGCATACAGTGGACTCCGCTATTTTTGCAACTTCCTATTCCTATGATAATAATTTTGAAATTATTAAATCAAAAATAAACTAGGGGCCAGTCCCATGTCCAAGTGGTTAAAGTTCCACATACTCCACTTGAGTGGTCTGGGTTTGAATCCTGAGCGCGGACCCATTTCACTCATCAGCCATGCTGTGGCAGCATCCCACATACAAAATAGAGGAAAATTGGTAACAGATGTTAGCTCAGCAACAATCTTCCTCACCAAGAAAATAAAAATAAAAAAATTAAACCAAAAATATGATTTGGGGCTTGCATTGTTGACAGAGCTTGTATGTATGTGTGAGAGAGTGAAAGAGACTGATCGGTAATACAAAGGCAGCCGAGACCTTTTAATTAAGTTTTGCAGGTTGTTGGCCATAGTCTGGGCCTAGATTTTGATGGAGATGTTCTTTTGTACAATGGATTCAAGTCATAGCCATATTAACTTAGAAATGAATGGCCATACAAACCTTGGAGGATTTTGGAAACAGAAGAACAATGAAAACTCCTCTGAAGATGGACAGCAGGTGTCATACACATAAGTTGAATTTTTGCAGCCTCGGGAATTCTGCAAACTCGGCTGGGCATTGTATGCCTTGCCTACCTGGCTGGCTCCTCATGGGTAATTATTTCAAGAAGCAATTCTGCCTTTGGTTGGGACCATAGTCACTGGGCAGGCTGCATTTTTACTGGGGGGATGAAAGTCTATGCATGGCTTCTTTCTCCTTTTCAAGTGAGTCTTAAAATGTTTTAAAAATATCCCCTTAGGAAACTTAGCTCTAGAGAATCTATGACATATTTGTGGTCAGCCTGAGAGAGGTGGCAGGTGTGATGGTCTTAATCCAGGATATTCTGAATGGCCAAGAAAAAATGCATTATCTAAAGGCTTTCAGCCCAGGTTTCTTACCCTTGGCGCTCTCAACGTTTGGAGCTAACGTTTGGGATGCTGTCCTGTGATGTAGAGTGTTGAGTGGCATTGCTGGCCTGCACCCACTACATGCCAATAACACTCTCCTTCACTCTGTTCTGACAACCAAACTATCTGCAGACTTTGCCAAATGTCTCCTGGAGGACAAAATCAACCCCAGTTCAGAACCACTGATCAGACACTTTACTTGTGGCATGTTTTTTTTCCCAACTAGTTTTTGTAGGTAAGTGAAATTTTAATGGGGATTCTCATTTCTTCACCCTTTATCCTCTTCTTGGGCTGCATTTTGATTCCTTCCACTGCAGAACTCAAGTAGACATTAACAGTGAGCAAAATGCAGTCTCCATTTTTATTAAATTTTTCCAGGGTGTTTTTTCCGCAAGGAAGTGGAGAGTCTCCCAAAGGCTTTCTCCAGCAGATAATAAAATAATTGGGAGTAACAGACTTTTGATCTCATTTTTTTTTTTTTTGGTTCCCAGTCAGGAGGGTAGATAACCATGAAAAGGATGTTACTCTTAATATTTGTGGATAATTACATCTACAAAAATGATTAAATGGCTTTGCACACTGTGATCCCAGTAGCTGACAAATTACCCAGTAGGCTCCAGTGTGTTTCCTAGAAGTGGAATGCCTTCCTATGCAAGACACGTTCCCTGGATTTAGGAAATAATTTTAATGGTTCGGTTATCTTAATTTGAGCAAAAATTCAGGGCCTATTGTTCAGCTGAGTCCCTAAAAATATGTTTTGATTGCAGAGGCTCTTTTACATTGCTAATGCGTGTCCCTGTTTAAAAAGAGAATCTTTATGAAACAGTAAAGACAAACATTTCTTTGAGGTAATGGTAGGCTTTGCTTTAGAAATAATAAAGGAAAATATTAGCTTCATCAAGTAATAAATGAGGAAGACCTAGATAATCTGTCCATATTACTAGAGGGTGAAAGGACTTTAAAATCGTGTAAAACAGTAATGTCTTGTGTCTTAGTATTTTCCCACAGGTGTAAGCAGGGCATTTGTGGTGGTATGTTGGACTCCCCAAGACCACCATTAGGCTGTAATTCACAAGAAGGATTCACAGGACTCAGTAACTGTTACATTCACAGGTTATTACAGCAGAAACATATAGATTATAATGTACTAGCATGGAAACTATAATTAGCAATACTTACATACAATACTTGCAAGTATTGTATACTTGACAGTTGCTGCGGGAGTAGATCTTAAATGTTCTCACCACTGAATGTCTTCCTCTGGGAGACAGAATCGCCCTTGCTTGAGAACCACAAGCCACTGTTCTAGACCGAGAGACCAGAATAGGCAGAGTCATCCCATAGGAAAGCTGGTATGTGCTGCAAGCAGACCCACCCTGGGGAGGTAGTGAGTGATAGCACAGGCTTAGAACAGGCTGTGAGAGGCTTCGAGGGCCTGTGCAGGCGAAGATTCCTGTCCTGGCCTGCAGGGCTCTTGAGTGCTTTTGAAACGAAGAACACTAGGCTCCTTGTGGTGAATCAGCAAAGTTACTGTGATGGCTTTGTGTTACATCGAGTAGCACCTGTGAAGTTCATGTGCTGTTGCACTCCATGAAGCACTCACTGAATGTCAGCTGCTGCTGTTATTACCATTATCAGACATAGTCACAGAAGAGTGTCTTAGTGCCTTCAAGCTGCTATAACAAAACACCATAGACTGGGGTGCTGATAAACAGCGTTTATTTCTGGATCCCAAGAAGTCCAAGATCAAGGTGCTAGCAGAGTTAGTGTCTAGTGAGGGCCTGCTGCCTGGTTCATGGGTGGCCGTCTTTTTGATGTAGCTTCACATGGGAGAAGAGGGCAGAGAAATTCTCTGGTGTCTCTTTTATATGAGGACACTAATCTCATTCATGAAGATTTCTCCTTCATAATTTAATCACCTCTCAAAGGTCCTACCTCCTAATACTGTCACCTTAGGAAGTGGGTTTCAACATATGAATTTTGGGGAGACACAAATATTCAGTCCATGGCAGAAAGAAATGAAAGAGGGGATCTTGGAGGCATGATGCTTTCTCTGTGTGTGGATATATGTTAATGCACAGACACACACACACATATATATATAGACACACGTATATATATACACACACACATAAATATATATAAGTTGTATAACTTATATGATTTGTGAAGCTACTGGGAAAGAGGTATGTTTTAGCAGTGTCATAATTGCAAAAAAAAGAAGGCATGTACTTGGTTTCTTTTCAAGCTATTTTCATTGGTTAGTTTGGTGAGACAAATTTATGTACAGCTGTTTTCTTCTGTCTTAAGATTGTAGCACCTTTCATTCCAAATGGACAGGACTTTACTCTTGAAGATCTAGCCATGCTTTGTATAAAATATAGTCCTTGTTTTAAGCCTTTCCCAGCGTATCATGATTATGCCTTTTTTGCTCCCTAGTAATATTTCCACCTCATCTCATTATTCCCCATTACTCAGTGCTATCTGAATTCTGTGACCAATTGCACGTAGAGGGTGACTTGATTTTCAGTGGCAACAATCCACCATCATGTTTATAAATCAAGCAGAAATGTGAATAGAGTAGACCTGTGGCTAGCATCCTTTTGTGGGTTTAGTTCCTCTGGGTCTTTGGTTCTCAATCATAGTGGGGTCAGTTAGGCCATATCTGGAGACATTTTTGGTTGTCACAACTAAGGGTGCTATTGACATCTAGTGGGTGGGAGCCAGGGATAAATATCTGCTAAATATCCTACACTGTACAAGACAGTGCCCCCTTACCCCAGATGAAGAATGATCTGGCCCAAAGATCAGTCATGTCGCAGTTGAGAAACCCTGCTATTGAGAGATTCATCAGGGATACCTCTTACAAAGTAGGTGGCAAGCCTGCTGGCTTCATTAGTGGCCTCAGGCTGGCCGAGCAGTAGACACTAGGGAACTAACGCTTTGCCCTCACTTGGATCTTTCATCAAGGTACACCAAGCTCTTTATTTTCCTCATTTTTAACAATTTCCACACCTGAAATTGAGGCAGTCCTAAACATTCCCATCTTGGTTATTGACATTCTGTTCTTTGTTCCTATTGTTGTCCTATTGGGCAAAACAGGGCTGTTGAAAGCTGCGGGAAACCTGAAGAGGCATAAGGCACAGAAGTCATAACAGTCTGGCAAACTGCAAATGAATATGCTCATTATCCTTGGACTCCAGTTGGCAGGGGTGCAGTGTTGGTGGTGGTGGTGGAGGCCAGGCCAGCCTCAGAAGAGAGGCATCCTCCTGCCTAGGGATGCCTGTCTTCCCAGATGGCACCTTACACAACACCTGGGCACATGGCAGAGCTCCAGCAACCATGGTCTAAGAGGAAGTGCCCAAGCAGGCCTTGCTTACATAGGCTGGGCATCTCCCCGGTCCACAGTGAATGAATGTCAGATCTAGAAAGTATCCTAGCAAGTATTTCTTCCAGTGTCCTCATTGCATGAACAAGGAAACCTGAAAAAGTGATGTTTCTGCTTGTTCATGGTCTTCTCTCGAGAGTCAGAAGTGTCTGCAGTCCTGCTCCTCTCTCATCTAGTTCTTCCATCGGCTACTTGAGGTACTTTTTATCCCCACGCCATAGAAAAGGAAATGGAGGCCCATATGTGAAGTGACCTGGCCCAGGCACTTACTCATTCATGACAGAACGACGACAGAACCCAGTGCTCCTGACTGCTCTTGAGCTTTTCTCCACCCCACCTTCCCATTTGCCTTCATGAAATCAGATTGGTCAGAAATCAAGAAGAAAGTCTTAGAAACAAATGGAATGACAAACTGTTTATTTAGAGGGCATGGATAGATCCATCCAAAGAAATGCAACTAATATAAATTTAAACGAATAGGAGAACTCCTTTCAACAGTGATAGGGCACATTACAGCAAGTGTTTACAAAGATATCTACTTTTCAGTCATGGTTTACTGTCACCTCCAATAGAGGACCCAGGTTGTAATCAGGGATGTTCAAGCTCATAGTCCCTATATAGCTTTATCCTGCTTAGTCATCATTTTGCTTCACTGGGGGAAATTTGTTCCAGCATTTTGCTTTCAGCTCTATTTGCCGAAGACTGCAACTCTCATGCCCTTAGTTCATCTTCCCTGCTCCATCTCCTTCTTTCAACAAGCCTTAACTGAATGTTGTCATGAACATGTTCTAGAAATGGAGTCTACATTGAAGACTCCATGTAGCGAGGTAAGAAAATTACTCAACCAAACCATATACTCAACATTTAAACACTTGGATACAGAAAGAAATCAAGGACATATTCAAGACTTGGGTTACAAGTGGGTTTTCACCCTGTTTTTTGCAAGTTACCTGTGCTGTATCTGTGGCTGCTGCTGATCAGAGCTACTGGAAGTGCAAGTGGGAAAGGAGTTGGCATCCACCAGAGAATTTAAGAATTTGGTTCCTATGCTTGTGAGTCTTAGAGTGTAGGGTAAAAAGATGAATCCTGGAATCCTATAGTCTCGAGTTGAAATTCTAGTTCAGCATCTCATCATATGTATGAATCTTAGATAGGTCATCCAATTTCTCCAGTACTTATGCTTCTCGTGTCTAAAACAAGAACAGCACCAACTCTGAACACGTACTGTGAAGATGGAGCTACTGGACACAGAGCTCCCAGGTTTGGTTAAAGGAGGTAGTATGGTCGGAATCTGCTCTGTTTCATGGGCCTTCAGTAGCAATTCTGAGGCCCTGTGTTGCTTGAGGGACTGAATGAATGAATGAGTGAGTGAGTGAGTGAGTGAAATATACTGCTGTAGACTAAATGTTTGTGTCCCCCGAAAATTCATATATCAAAACCTAATCTGCAATGTGAGGGAATTTGGAGGTGGGGCCTTTGTGAGGTGATTAGGCAGAGGGCAAAGTCTTCATGAATGGGATTAGGGCCCTGATGAAAGAGACCCCAGAGAGCTCCCTCACCCCTTCCGCCATGTGAAGACCCAAGAAAAAGATGGCCATCTGTGGACCAGGCAGTGGGCCCTCAGCAGACATCAATTCAGCCGGCACCTTGATGGTGGACTTCCCAGCCTCCAGAGCTGTGAGAAAGAAATGTATGTTGCCTGTGCTTCTCAGTCTGTGGTATTTCGATATAGCAACCCAAACAAACGAAGACATATGCCAAAATCTTGACTTCTCTGCCACAGTTGCTCCATTGGTCACTGAGATTTATTTGTCAGAAGCGCTCATCAGCAGTTAATGCTGTGCTCTCTCTGTAGCATTCAGTAGACATTTCTAGGTGGAGTGTCGTGGTAGGCTAAGAGTGGTGGCCCACTGCCTGAGTTGAATCTCTGCCCCAGCCCTGCGAGCAGAGTGCTGGGGTCTGTCAGTTACCCTCGCGACATCTTGGACCTGACCTGTAAAGGGGAAAGGAGCAATGAAGGATTGAGTGCGGAGGGTTTCCAGGAGACCTACATGAATTCATGGAAGTTCTTGGAGCACTGCCTGGCCGAGAGTAGGCACTGTGTAAGGGCTGGCTGTTATTTTTACTGCAATGGGCATGGTCCTGCATTTAAAGATACTAGGAAGATCAGAAGTGGCACTCACAATCCGGTGTTCTCTCCCATCAGCTGGTTGAGACACAAATGGAAGAGAAGGCAGGGGCCGGCTGAGTTGGGTCTTCAGCCATGCTTAGTTATGAATTCTTAGGAGGGAGAAATCAAGGAACCACTGTGGCTAGAATATATACAAAGATTCCATGAGATGGGGAGTCAGGCTAAGAATCTACTTGGGCCTGCTCTGTCTGTTGACCCAGGGTTTTTCTAGTCTACACCTTGCCAGAAATCTAGGTAGTAACAGCATGGAGATCAGATTATGGTCTGGCAGTGACCCAGGGAACAGGGTCATTTGTTAACACAGGAGTGGGTTGTTCTGTTTTGGCAGAAGTGGGTAGGGGAAAGGAGAGTGGAGAGAGAAAACAAGTTAGAAGGAAGAGGTAAGGCTGTTAGAAAGAGCCTTTGCTTCTGTGCTTCACAGAACAGGAGCCATGCCTCTGCGCGGCTCTCCTATGCAGTCTAATTTGGGTAGCTCCAGTTTTGTAAAGAAGTAATACGACTGTGTGCAATTGATTGTCCACTTAATAGCAGCTACCCTATTACTCTATGAAATAAGCAACATTTTATATATTCTTCATAATCGGGCAGTGAGGAATGAACAGGGGATGGATTGAGGAGGAGAGAGAAAAGAGAAGGAGAATGCAGACACAGAAATCTCCTTCCCTGGAGGAACATTCCTATCTGGTGAGCATTTCATTTATTGCAGTCTGGTTGTACTTTGATAACAAGAGGCAGAGTGCTAGTAATGTTGTATCTGCTGGGAGCTGGGGCCCATTCGCTGCCACCATTTGGCTGATGTAGGTGGCATTCTAGGTACATGAGTGTGGGAGGCAGTGTGCAGGCTACCGAGGCAGGGTACAGGGACCCCCCCTGGGAGCCCTGGGCAGCCTACCAGCATGTAGGATAAGGGAGGTGGGAAGGTGCTCATGGGAGATACACCTTGGGAACAGGATTCCCAGGACCCCCACAAGCAAAGGAGCTGACAGAGAGCAGAAAGGAACCTCTTCCAAGGTAGTCATGCTGAGAAAGGTCAGAAAGGTTCAGTCTTGTGGAGTAACTGGATTCTACGCCTGCAAAAGAGCATCGCTGTTGGCAGTGGGCAGAACATCCTAGCAAGGGAGTTAATAGTGTTCACTCAGAAGTCCTGCTTCCTTCTTCTGTGCCTGATCAGTGGAAAATATAAACAGTGAGAGAGTTCAGAGCTACACCCTGGGAATGCCTTTGCCCCCACCCCGCCTCTAGTCAGGGAGCTGAGTATGGGGGTGTGTATCACTCACATGGGTCCCCAGAGCTCCCCTTGGCCTCCACCCCCCAAGGATGCCAAGCTCCTGGGCACCTCTGGCCACCCTGGACCAACCAAGGTGATGATAAACCGCCAGACTGGGTTTTCTCTTTGCAGAAAACACCTGCAGCGTCCCGGCCCCACAGCAGTGGGGTAGCCCTTACTCTCCTTGAGGAAGGGCTGGTGCAGGTTCCCTGTTGCCCTTGGACCTCCATGTGGACCCCCAGTGCCTTCTTCCCTGCTTGTCCTGTTGCTGTTTTTTCTACTCACAGTAGTTATTGAGGCGCCTTAATCCGCGCCTTATCTGTGTGGTGTGGATACAAACCTTTAAATCACAAAGCATTCTGTTATCAGCAGCATCCTATGGAGGCAGTCAGTGAGAGTGTTGGGACAACAAGAGAAGCCAACATTTCTTCGCCAAGGGGAAATTTCCAATTTGTCATTAAGATGACTCCAGGCCACACTGATCGATCCAGAGTAGCCTTTTTCTTTGAATGTTTGGTTGTGAGATTCATTTGTCCCCATGTGCTGGAAGCACTCGGAGCCTGGCATTTGCCGACTGCAATCTTCTTGGGCAGAAAAAAGTGCACTGTGTGTGCGCAGCTGGTCTGGGGACGCAGAGAGACCTAAGCAATGAGCTTCTGGAGAGTGGTGCGAAGCCAGGGAGATGGCCTGGAGTCAGATTTCTGAACAGAAACATGTAACCAGTGCACAATCCGTCCTCTCTTTTGCTTTTAATAATGCTAAAAAGCTCTATGCTTAAAGCTGTGTTTCTGCCC
This sequence comes from Equus quagga, assembly GCF_021613505.1. Taxonomy (NCBI): domain Eukaryota; kingdom Metazoa; phylum Chordata; class Mammalia; order Perissodactyla; family Equidae; genus Equus; species Equus quagga. The sequence goes on along the minus strand of NW_025793725.1, from coordinate 242,924 downwards.
CATACAAGCAGAGCCCTTCCTCAGTCTGCATCCCTCCCTCTCTCCCTGTCCTTTACTGCCCGCTTCACCCCACATCAGAAGCCAGCTGTCCCACAGTGATGTCTGCCCTCCTAGTTAGGCATGTTTGAAATCGGTGGTGCCACTTTTCAGGGTCAGTGGCTACGCCTTCTGCTGTTCCATTTAGCCCTCACAGAGCCCTGGCTTCCCTCTCCTTCTGCAGGTTTTTCCCACTCAGCATTCACATTCGGTATCGAGAGCCACATCAGCCAGTCCAACATCAATGGGACGCTAGTGCCACCAGCTGCCCTCATCTCCATCCTGCAGAAGGGCCTGCAGTATGTGGAGGCCGAGATCAGCATCAATGAGGTACATGCACCCCCAGAACCCTACAAGCCAGCCAGCCCCCAGGGAACGTGGGATAGCTTGGGTAACACATGCAGATCTAACATGCAGTTCTCTGAGGTCTTTGACAGTAAGTTGGAGCATTTGTTTTTTAACTTTATGTTTATATTTATCCAATTAGGGCTTGGTACTGATGTCGATACACACAGAACAAGCTTTTGATGCCCCGTGCGTGACTCTGTTTTCCATAGACATGTGCAGAATTGCCGGCGGTTGATCGATCATCACAGTATCATAATATGTTGCCAAATGTGAAAGACACAGCAGTTTTCAGCTGCTTTGTACTTCAGAGCAGGTGTTTCCCTTGCACATGTACAGAAAGTGCTCCCCTTGATTTCTCTGAGCAGGTTGGTGAAAGAGGGACCCCGTGACACATTCAAGTAGAATCTGAATTTCTTGTGACTCCTACAGAGGGCACAACCAGCGAATCAAGGAAAGAGAGACAGCAACTGTTGTGTTCAAGAGGATTTCAAGTTGTGGTCTTACTATTGCGCTCATTATAGAGCTGGTATAGGGGAGAGTGGAACACTAATTATAAATTAAAATCACACTGATTTGCTTATATCCCCTCTCTCTTTTTAGATTAGGGCACAACAAGAAGTTGGTCCAATTTTACGCCAATTTTTAAAGTAGCTTATTTAGGTTTAAAATAGCTCCCCTGATGCTCCCTCCTGTTTTGCTCTTGGGATTCTCCTGTCAAGATGCCCAGGGCTCCACGTGATCTCTGTGACCTTTCTCTCAGAGATCCTCTGAGTCCCTGATGTTTACTCTGCACTTTCCAGCTCCTCCTTCATCTCTCCTTTCTCCCGCCTCGATCCAGGCATGCCATTCTGCCTACCTTCCCTGTATTCCATCAGAATCTCTCCTGCACGGCTGAAGCCATCAAATGCCCTTGCATGCCCTCTGTACCACCAAATTTCCTCAAAAGACCCACTCTGCAGGTCACACCACCCTCAGGCACTTTTCCTTGAATCCTTCCAGGATTTCCTCCTTCTGGTCCTCCCTTGACCTAATTTCATCCTTACAAACCTGTCTTGTTCATAATATTTAACTCTCTGCTCTTTCTTCCCTGACATCAGTTATCTCCTCTTTTGTCATCTTATACTGGATGCCCAGGGCTCTTTCACCAGCTCTTTGAGGTCCCACCTGGCCCCTTTCCAGACCACAAAGTGTGGGGATAGGAGTACAGGCCTCCAGAAGCCCACTGCCAGTTCTCAGATGATGTGATGCTGTGATTTGACTTCCCTGCCCTCCTTCCCCATTCCCCACCATACCTTCTCTTCCTCAGCAATGCAAATTCCATTGTCTCTGAAAGAGAATGGAAGGTGCTCTCATCAGTCATTTAGATTTGCTGTTGTTAAAAGTGAGACAGTATGCTTTCAGAGTTCAGGCTAGGAGATGTTGTTACTCTGGTCACTTACTACTTTGTACAAAGTGATCATCCTTTTGGGACATGAATATATGAAGAAGGAAGGTGACATGGAAGTGTGCTGACAGTTGGTCAACATTGGCCACTCCGTAGTCGGACCCAGGAGGTGACAGTGGCTGATGAGCTACATGATTGCTACTGTTTTCTATTGTTTCCTTATTTTCAAATAGTGTAACCAGACGTCAGCTTGGGTGATGATATTTCGTTTAAATGTTCTTCAGCTGAAACGTATGTCTTTCAGTTCTTCATAATTTCTGAAGTAATTCAAGTTCAGAACGTACAAAAATGTGTTTACACATGCAAAAGACACAACCTGGAGGCACTGAATTCCGTGTGACTCTAATATTTGGAGCGCTTTTTAAGGAAAAACCTTCTCCTGTATTTTTTTAGGGAGTATGGAATTTGTTTTCATTCTAGAGAGAAACCAGAAAATCAAAGAAATTCAGAAAATATGAATCAGAACTAAATGATGCTGTTGTCAGTATATCATGGCTATATTTAGTCTATGCCCTGAACCAAAAAAGTCATTTCAAATGGCAGCAAATGTGTGTTTTATGAAATCAGATGGACAGATGTCCTAGGAATCAAATCCTGATTTGTGCAGGAGTCTCTAATTTGGGCTTGAGGTTTCTGAAGAGCTACCTCTTCCACACGAAAGGTAGTTATTCCAGAGACTTCCCACACTTGTCCCAGCATCTGGGCAGGGTTTCTCAGTCTTGGCACTCTTCACATTCGGGGACCAGATGGTTTTTTATTGGAGGGGCCACCCGTGGTGCACTGTAGAATGTTGAGCAGCATCCCTGGTCTCTGCCCACTAGGTGCCAGCAGTACTTCCCCATTTGTGACAACCAAAAATGTCTCTAGACATTGCCAAAGCCTGTGAGGGGCCAAAATCCCCAACCCCCATCGCCCCACCTCTGAGAACCCCTGCATCAGAGATAGCACTTTTTGTCATGAAACCAAGTAGAAAGGTTCAGATGTGCCTAATGCCCCAATTCAGTTGGGTATTTACCAAATATTGGGTCTCACCCTGGCCTCCCCCCACTCCCACTCTGCCCATCCACCCTGGCCCACCGTGAATCCTTTCACATTGCTCTGAGTATCCAGTCCATGCTGGCTCCCTCTGGAGCCCTACAGCTCCTGCATGCTTGTACTTCTGCTCCACTGTCCTGCACCTGTCTTGCCTGCAGCACAGAGGGCCAGTGCCTGGAGATGCTGTGTGTCAGGAGCTGACGGCTGTCCCCTTGGCTTTCTCCCCAGGATGGCACGGTCTTCGATGGCCGCCCCATAGAGTCCCTGTCTCTGACTGACGCTGTGATGCCTGACGTGGTGCAGACACGGCAGCAGGCCTTCCGAGAGAAGCTCGCTCAGCAGCAGGCCAGTTCAGTGGCTGTGACAGCCTCAGCAGCCACAACGGTGCCAGCAGCCACTGCGACCCCAGCAGCTGTTTCCCAGCAAAATCCACCAAAGAATGGAGAGGCCACAGTGAATGGGGAAGAGAACGGAGCCCATGTAATAAGTAAGTGCTGGGCTCCAGGAGTTTGTGAGCTTCTAGGGGTTTCTCTCTTGCATCTAAATTTGGGCCAGTCCAGAAGACTCCTTCATGGTCTGCCTGCTGTCCATGTCTTATGAGCTGGTTTCTAGCATTTGCTTTCTGTTTGACTAAAGGGCTTTATGCTCCAGTTTATCAAAGTCCTTAGATGTAACATTCTTTACTCACACGTCCTCAGTTGTAGGCAGTCCTGCTCCTCTGAGAATATGTCTCGTGACAAGGGAAAGACTGTGTGATTACTTGTCTGACAGAAAAAGGTCTCATTGGTGGAGGCCCCTGACTCATCAGCCAGCCTTCTGTATTGAGGCTATTTGGCCAAATTCTGGTCTAATGGTTGAGCTCATGGGCCCCTTCACTGAGACAGCACCAGGCCACCCAGACAGCATGTGTTGTCTTCTTTGGTCTTCACAAAACCCTGGGAGGTTAGTCCTTGTTAGGTATTTGCCCAAGAGTATGTGGCACATGAATCAGAGAGCGTGGCTTTTTACCCAGGGAACCTGACTCCACTTTGAGGTGCTGCTTATAAACTCGGAGACTGCTCTGGGCTCTTAAGTTTAAAACATACTGGTGTGTGCACATGCAGGTGTGCCTGTGAGGGTGTGCATATGTATTCTGCATGAGTGTGCATGTGAGCCTGATCATGTTATGCTTGTGTGTGTGACTGAATGTGCATACGTGTGTTCATATGAGTGAATATATGCATGTGAGTGAATGTGTTTACAAGTATGCATGTGTGTATGAGTGTGTGCATGCGAGTGAGTGCATGTGCACATGCATGTGGGCATGTGTTCAAAGACTGTGTGCATGTGCACTTGCATGTGTACAAGTGAATGTGCATACATGTATGCCTGAAGGAATGTGTGTATACAAGTGTGCATGTGTGTATGAGTGAATGAATGTGTGCATACATGTGTGCGAGTGATGTGCATGCATGTGCATGAGTGGATGTGTGCATGTGACTGAGTGTGCATACATATGCATGTATGTGAGTGAATGCATGTGTACATGTGAGTGTGTGAGTGAATGTGTGCATACATGTGTGTGCATGTGTGCACATGTATTATGCATATGTGTGTGTTCTTGCTTCTTCGAAAATTGTTTTCCTCCAAACAGCCATGCAGTCCCGGCAGTCTAGGAGGGTGGAGATGGCTGTGGTGGTGATGCCTCACACAATGGGTCCAGTCTCCATGTCTTCCTCATGTGCAGCTTGCTGACCTGCCACCTCAGATGAGGCTGTAGCCTGCACCTAAGCCCTGGGGCAGGTTATCATCCACAGGCACTGCGAATGAACTCTTCAAGTCTCTGTTGCTAATTTTCAGATCTAGCACTGAGAGGAAAGTCCATCCAGGCTGTAGTGCAAATTCCATTACAGCAGGGTGATGTACAGATTAACAGTCATCTATCTAGTGTAAAATGGAAAGACCTCCCCAGCAGCCTCTCTAATCAGTAGTAATAAGGTCCAGAATGATAGAGTGAGGAAAGAACAAGAAGAAAATGTGTGGTTTCTACCCATAGGTCACTTAGGGGCTGTCCACTCATGTGCAATATAACCCTCAAGTTTTCAAAACTAAAACAGAAAGAAAATTAGCCGTCCATCACAGAAACTATTTGTAATTGGTGAACTTTGAGAAATCTGTGTGTTTGCCAAGAGAGAAATTTTGCAGAATTTTAAATTGCACCAACTTCTTTTAAATCTTAAGAAACTCTAATGGAGTGTGGCTGCATAGAGATGAGTGTGCAACATACAGCCCACAGGCAGCTCACAGACAAAGGGCCTTCATTTCATTAGTACCTGTGGGTTCCTTTTCATCTGAGGGCTTGCTGACCCGCTCCCTGGCACACCTTCCTGTGCTTTCTGACTTTCACTTTCTTCCTGAAACCTGGTGAGGCATCGCTGCACTTTGCTCCCATCTTACTGCAAGGCAGCCCTTGCCCAGACTGGAGTGTGTGAAGTTAGATTTCATTCTGACCCTCAAGAACCTTTTTTCTCCTGCTACTTGGGGGAAGAACAGCCACTTTCCAGGATGGTTCCCTTAAGGATGGCATTTAGCATGGCTTGTCTCCACTGTCACTGAGCATACCCAAGAACCCAGAACCAGGATCCCACGGTTCATCCAGGCACAGTCATTCAGTTAGAAAGCTTGGCAGTTCTGTTTGGTGTGTGAGTTCTGATACAAAGGTGGCTCCGTAAGAAAATAGCATTTGAGTCCTAAGAACCTGAGGGTGTTTAAGGCAGGGGAGGAGTGGAGGGTGTTGTGCATTGTGAAAGAATGATGGCATCTATTGGTGGGTGCTTCAAGATGAAGATGTGACACCTCAGAAGGGTGCTCCCCAGTAATTAATGACTTTTCCCTTCAGAGAACAGGACCCTTCTTCTGGCACTTGTCATCTCTCTCCAGTCTTGTTCTGTTTGTTGCTAGACCTTAGCCTGGCCCTAGTTATAAAGAACAGATAATGGTTTTTATTCCTCTATCAAATTTAGAGACTGTCAAAAGAAAGAAACATATCATATTTACTGAATTACACAAAAGCTGTGATTTAGTTATAATCATCAGAGGTAATGTTACTTAGTACATAAAAAGAAGGTGTTTCTAAAACTAACGTTCCCTGAGAATGAATTTCTTTTATATTGATCAGCCATATATTTTATCCTGTTTCCCACGACAGATAATCACTCAAAACCAATGGAAATAGATGGGGACGTTGAGATTCCACCCAACAAAGCCACAGTCCTCCGGGGCCATGAGTCCGAGGTGTTCATTTGTGCCTGGAACCCTGTCAGTGATCTCCTAGCCTCTGGGTAAGGATGGCAGCTGAGTGTGTTTCAGAGTCTAGAGTTCCAAGATGCTCACTCTTTTCTCTGGAATTCTACCTCAGGGGACATGCGCTTCCCTCTGACCTTGTTCATGGCATCTTCCCAGTGTGTGCAGCTCAAGGCCTTGGGTGCATGCCTCCCTCCTCCTCAGACTGTGGGAACAAGAAGTCCTTGTTCCAAGCCTTTTCTCAGTGGGGTGGAGCAATGCCAAGACATTTAAAAGGACTAATGCAAAGATCGAGAGGAGAAAATCGCCAGTGAGTGGAGGGTATTAAAAAGATGGAAGGCCACAGGCCACATATGGCTGACCTATCCAGACAGCAAGTAGTGACAAGCTTCAGTTCCCCTGAAGCGAATGTTGAACAACTCCATGTTTTCATTCTACAGATCCGGAGATTCAACTGCAAGGATATGGAACCTTAATGAAAACAGCAATGGGGGCTCCACCCAGCTCGTGTTGAGGCACTGTATACGAGAAGGGGGACACGATGTCCCAAGTAATAAAGATGTGACCTCGCTGGACTGGAACGTAAGCATCTGCCGCCTCGCAGATGCTCTAACATCTGTAACATCCACCAGACACAACAGTGAGGACTGCCATGATGAAGTGTATAGGAGTACAAGGAGGCAATAGGTTCTTTTTGCCAGCCACCCTGGGGGAGCTCTCTGTTTCTGAGAGCTCCTAACGAGGCTGTATTGGTCAGACAACTAGCTGGGTGTTCGGTAGCCATTCTGCATATGTTTGCAAGATAAGTCTGATGGTTTTGTTGGGGGAGCTAGGCCAAGGGAAGCCCCCAGATGGTTGTGCTGGAAGATATGATGAGCAGCCAAGGACAGATGACCTTCCCCCTTGATACTCCAGCAGCAGGTGTTCTGTGCATTTATACAGGGGGGACATACAGATATTTATAACTTCTTTTGACTTTCTCTTGCTCTTTATAGTGTTTCTGCATATTCTGTCATTTCTTCACAGACTCTGCTCTTCTCTATGTGCGAACACATTTTTAAAGGCTTAATTAAATCTCCAAAAGTCTCCTTATAACTTGTCACGTGGGATTTTTAATTATGTCATCAGGGGTGAGTGGTTGCCTTATATTTTCCTTGCTCCCCTGTCTCCCTGGTTGCAACTCTTACATTTTAATTTAAGAATAGTGTGAGCTAAAGTTAGTCTCTTACCTGGGATGACTGTTGACTTAAGAATATTCCAGGCAGAAGGTAAGTTTCTTTCTTTGCTTTCTCAGTCCTGTCCTCCTAAGTTTTTTTGTTGTGTTTCTTTCTGGCTCACAGAGTGATGGCACACTGCTGGCCACAGGTTCATATGATGGTTTTGCAAGAATATGGACAGAAGATGGTAAGTCCTGCCTCCCTCATGTTGGGGTTGGAGAAGAGGTGCTTTGGGATTTAATCTTCCAGTGAACAGACCATGACTTTGAAGTCAACAACGAAACAAGTTTGCTGTATTTTGTGTGTTTTTTTACATAACAGGTAACCTGGCCAGCACCTTAGGCCAACATAAAGGCCCCATCTTTGCCTTGAAATGGAACAAAAAGGGGAATTACATCTTGAGTGCTGGTGTAGACAAAGTAAGTAATAGCTTAAAATACATCTCTTTGCTCTATAGATGCTGATTTGTTTTTAATCTCTAGATAACATCCTGGTTTCTTTGAATTCTAAGACTTTCTGCTGCTTCTCCTTAAGAAATCAAAAGAACATGTTTAGATTTTATTTTCGTTTTGATCTTAGCATTAATTTATAATGTCGTCTCTTAATGTATTAAACTATTCTACAGACCTCTGTGCAAAGCTACCCCTATTTATTTTAAGGCACATAGTTCAGTGATAGAAAGAGGAGATCTCCAAATTGTGATTTTGTAGTTTTCAAAGAAGTGAACTAGTGTGGGGTGTACTGTGCATAAACTTTCACCCACTGAGAGATTTTAGAAGCACAGACTGTTTTCTCTTACCAGCCTTCTGTTTTCCTCATTTGATGGATTGTTACGTCACATTGTAGACTGTAGATTTCTCTGAGAGCAGTAGAGTAGACATATATGCAATGGTATGTGCTCCTGACCACCTGCAGGGTAAATGTCAAGTTTACAGACTTTATCTTTGGAGGGGGCTGCAAAGTGGAGGTGATGGCACTAAATCTGAGTGGCTGTGAACACCCGGGTGCATCTAGCAGCCATCACTGGGGTAAGGATCACAGTTCCAAGAGTCAGTAGGTGCAGGTGGTGTCCTGGCTCTGAGTCTGATGAATCCAGGTCATCTCACCCTCTCTGGGATGACTCAGTTATCGAGTGACAGGAATCATGATCCCCACATAACCTGGAATGAATGGTGCAGCCATTCCTGAGAGTAGGAATTCTAAGTCATTGCTTTGGAAAAGAAGTATTATCAAGAAATGAAAAAAAAGAGAGAAGGCTCAAATAAATAAAATCAGAAATGAAAGAGGAGAGATTACAACAGACACCTCAGAAATACAAAAGATAATAAGAGAATACTATGAAAAGCTATACGCCAACAAATTGGATAATCTAGAAGAAATGGATAAATTCTTAGAAACATATAACCTTCCAAAACTGGACCAAGAAGATGTAGAAAATCTGAATAGACCCATCACCAGTAAGCAGATCGAAACAGCAATTAAAAACCTCCCAAAAAATAAAAGTCCAGGACCAGATGGCTTCCCTGGTGAATTCTACCAAACATTCAAAGAAGACTTAATACCTATCCTTCTCCAATTCTTCCAAAAAATTGAAGAGGAGGGGAGGCTTCCTAAGTCCTTATATGAAGCAAACATTGTCTGATACCAAAATGAGACAAGGACAACACAGAAAAAGAAAATTACAGGCCAATATCACTGATGAACATCGATGCAAAAATCCTCAGCAAAATACTAGCAAATCGAATACAACAATACATTAAAAAGATGATACATCATGATCAAGTGGGTTTCATTCCGGGGATGCAGGGATGGTTCAACATCCGCAAATCTATCAATGTGATACACCACATTAACAAAATGAAGAATAAAAATCACATGATCATCTCAATAGACGCAGACAAAGCATTTGACAAGATACAGCATCCATTTATGATAAAAACTCTAAATAAAATGGGTATAGAAGGAACATACCTCAACATAATAAAGGCCGTACATGACAAACCCACAGCAAATATCATTCTCAATGGAGAAAAACTGAAAGCTATCCCTCTAAGAACAGGAACCAGACAAGGATGCCCACTGTCAACACTCTTATTTAACATAGTATTGGAAGTCCTAGCCAGAGCAATCAGGCAGGAAAAAGAAAGAAAAGGGAACCACATTGGAAAAGAAGAAGTGAAACTGTCACTCTGCAGACGACATGATTTTATATCTAGAAAACCCTAAAGAGTCCACTAAAAAACTTTTAGAAATAATAAAGGAATACAGTCAAGTGATGGAATACAAAATCAATGTACAAAAATCCATTGCATTTCTGTAACTAACAACGAAGTAGCAAAAAGAGAAATTAAGAATACAATCCCGTTTACAATTGCAACAAAAAGAATAAAATACCTAGGAATAAATTTAACCAAAGAGGTGAAAGATCTGTACACCGAAAACTTTAAGACATTGTTGAAAGAAATCGAAGAAGACACAAAGAAATGGGAAGATATTCCGTGCTCTTGAACTGGAAGAATTAACATTGTTAAAATGTCCATACTTCCTAAAGCAATCTATAGATTCAACGCAATACCTATCAAAGTTCCAACAACACTTTTCACAGAAATAGAACAAAGAACCCTAAAATTTATGTGGAACAACAAAAGACCCCAAATAGCCAAAGGATTCCTGAGAAAAAAGAACAAAGCTGGAGGTATCACACTCCCCGATTTCAAATTATACTACAAAGCCATAGTAACCAAAATAGCATGGTACTGGCACAAAAACAGACACACAGATCAATGGAACAAAATTGAGAGCCCAGAAGTAAACCCACACATTTATGGACAGCTAATATTCGACAAGGGAGCCAAGAGCATACGATGGAGAAAGGAGAGTCTCTTCAATAAATGGTGTTGGGAAAACTGGACAGCCACATGCAAAACAATGAAAGTAGACCATTCCCTTACACCGTGCACACAAATCAACTCAAAATGGATTAAAGACTTGAATGTAAGACCCAAAACCATCAAACTTCTAGAAGAAAACATAGGCAGTACACTCTATGACATCAGTCTGAGCAGCATATTTTCAAGTCCCATGTCTGACCGGGCAAGAGAAACAAAAGAAGAAATGAACAAATGGGACTACAACAAACTAAAAAGTTTCTCCACAGCAAAGGAAACCATCAACAAAATGAAAAGACAACCTAACAATTGGGAGAAGATATTTGCAAATCACATATCAGATAAGGGGTTAATATCCAAAATATACAAAGAACTCATACAGCACAACAACAAAAACACCAGCAATCCAATTAGAAAATGGGCAAAAGATCTGAACAGAGATTTCTCCAAAGAAGATATACAGATGGCCAACAGGCATATGAAAAGATGCTCAGCATCATTAGCTATCAGGGAAATGCAAGTCAAAACCACAATGAGGTATCACCTCACTCCGGTCAGAATGGTATAATTAACAAGACAGGAAACAACAAATGTTGGAGAGGGTGTGGAGAGAAGGGAACCCTTGTTCACTGCTGGTGGCAGTGTAAACTGGTGCAGCCATTATGGAAAGCAGTATGGAGTATCCTCAGAAAATTAAGGATAGATCTACCATATGATCCAGCTATTCCACTGCTGGGTATTTATCCAAAGAACTTGAAAACACAAAGGCATAAAGATACTTGCTCCCCTATGTTCTTGCAGCATTATACACAACAGGCAAGACTTGGAAGCAACCTAGGTGCCCATCGAGAGACGAATGGATAAAGAAGATGTGGTATTTATACACGATGGACTACTACTCAGCCATAAGAAATGACGAAATCCAGCCATTTGTGACAACATGGATGGACCTTGAGGGTATTATGCTGAGTGAAATAAGTCAGAGGGAGAAAGTCAAATACCATATGATCTCACTCATAAGTAGAAGATAAAAACGAAAAAAAAAAACAAACACATAGCATTGGAGATTGGAGTGGTGGTTACCATTGGGGGAGGAGGGAGGGCAAAAGGGGTGATTAGGGTCACATGTCCTTCAGGGGATGCACTATAATTAGTGTTCGGGTGGTGAACACGATGTAATGTATCCAGAATTTGAATATGATGTACATCCGAAAAAAATGAAAATTAAAAAAAAAAAAGAAGAAGAAGGCGGCGTTCGGGGAGAGCACATTTTCACATCAGTTTCTGTTTCCACAAACCATGCCTGAATACTGTACTTTGCTTGGGTCTCCAAAAGTCTTTACATTTTCATCATGGCTTCAGGATTTGAAAACCTTAGTAAGTTGCTGCTTTCTGTTCATTCATGTTCTAAAAATTAGTATAAAACAATATAACTGTAAACATTGTCACACTCTTGGAGAAGTCATAGTTGTGTAGGGGAGGAAGACATTTTGGTGGGAGAACGAATTAAATTCGGATGAGACAGAATAACAGGAGAAAATTAAACAAAGCTTTATAATGTATACATGGGAGAGGCCCAGGCAACCTGAGCAGCTCACCAAAATGGCTGATGCCACCACCTTAAATATCCTCCTCCGCTGAAGACAAAGGGGGATGTTGGGGATCAGAGGAGTCAGTTATAGGAGATCACCAAAAAAGGACAGTAAATAAGAGTCAGATTATTATTCATATTTAAGTTCTTGCCTTCCGTGTTGATTAAGAATTTCTAGAGATAAGGTCATCCCCCCTTCTTCCTGGTACACACAGGGAGACACCTTTACAGACGGAGATTTTCTTCACAAATAGGAATGTCTCTTACAAAGGGTAACTTCTGCTTTTCAGAGTTTCATTCCTATCTGCAGTTTTTAAAAGTAACCTGCCGAAAATATTCCTCATGCTAAAGAGATATATCTTGGGGTGGCCAATTCCAGTCCCGCACAGTTGCATTTGGCAAACTACAGCCTGCAGGCCAGATCTGGCCCATCACTTTTTCTTGTAAATAAAATTTTATTGGCTCACACCCACACCCATTTGTTTAGAGTTGTCTATAATTGCTTTCATGCTACAACAGCAGAGTTGACTTAGTTGCAACAGAGTCCAAATGGCCCTTGAAAGCCTGATGTATTTACTGTCTGATCCTTGAAAAGTTTGGTGACCCATGCACTAGTGTAGAACCCTCTGAGTCAATGCATCATTCCTTCTTTATCCTTCTTTGTTTTAAGCCAATAAATCCTTCATTCAGACTTGGCAACCTAATATCTAATATTGAAAAAGCTGAGCTGCTATGGTTGACACACTAAATATGCTCACAGAACTAGCACCAAATTTTTCCCAAGGTGTTCTAATTCAAATATTACACACATTCCAAGTATCATACATAGTTTATCATGTATGTGGCTGGTCAGCAATACAGTTGATTGAATTATTAAAATGATTTGTGCAAATGATCACTAACCTTTAACAAGCATTTTAACTACTACATGTGTTAGCCCATTTGATGCTCCCAAGATGGGAGGCAGGCCTTCATGGGATGGATTTTGTTTCACAGGGAGCTTTACTCATTTGCTCAGGACACACTGGCATAGAGTGGAGGTGGAGCTGGAACTCAGGCCTTTGGTCACCAGTCATTACTGCCCTTTGACTTACACAGAAATCTGAAGATTTCTTTGCATCCTCTCCTCTTTCTTGTTCCAGGCCCTGTTTTTTCTATTCATTTCTGATTTTCTACCTGTTTATCAATTTTGACTCTACTAGATGATGCGTTGTGTGGTAAAAATGCACACTTGAAATTCTGTTAGTCTTTGGGTCGTACACTATCTCCCATTATTAGTCAACCATCTCAGGAATAATAATAATGTTCTTGGAACTAGTACCCAGGGAAGAAATGTAATTTACAGGAAGGCTGGCACTGACCTTGAGTGCATACTTCATACTTAACCCGAAGTGGCTAAAGTATAATTTAGATTCTTTTTTTTGGGGGGGGAAGATTAGCCCTGAGCTAACATCTGCCATCAATCCTCCTCTTTTTGCTGAGGAAGACCAGCCCTGAGCTACCATCCTTGCCCATCTCCCTCTACTTTATATGTGGGATGCCTGCCACAGCATGGCTTGACAAGCATTGCATAGGTCGACACCTGGGATCCAAACCAGCAAATCCTGCACCCCGAAGCAGACTGTGTGAACTTAACCACTGTGCTACTGGGCCAGCCTCAGTGTATTTCAGATTGTTAAAAGCTTTCATGTAATCTATGTTTTCTTTTGTCCCATATATTTAATGTAAACGTTAACGAACAAAATGGTACAATTACTGAGATAGTATGTGAAATTCTATCAGAATTGTGAAAGAGTTTATATGTTCTCTGCAGTGCCAGATTTGTTTGTGAATGGCTAAATTAAGAGATGAATTAGGGGCTGGCCCCATGGCCGAGTTTTTAAGTTCATGTGCTCCACTTTGGTGGCCCAGGGTTTCACCAGGTCAGATCCTGGGCATGGACCTAGCACCACTCATCAGGCCATGCTGAGGCAGTGGTCCACATGCCACAACTAGAAGGACCACGACTAGAATATACAACTATGTGCTGGGGGGATTCAGGGAAAAAGAAGAGAAAAAAAGAAGAAGATTGGCAATAGGTGTCAATCTTTAAAAAAAAAAAGAAAGAAAAGAATTGTACTCCGCCAAACAAACAAATGTTAAGCTGCCTAGAGCCTGACCCCAAACTTAGAGAACCAACTTTCAAAGATACTGACTGCTCTAAGTATTTCCTCTGAAAATTTCTGGAATCAGCACAGCACTATGACCAGTTCTTAAAGCAAAATCTTTATCATCGTTGACAGGGAGGTGGGGAGGTTCCAGTTAAGTTGAAAATTTCAGTTGATTAATACTTAATTCTGTTGGTATTCATTGAGCTGCCTCTGGCTGCTTCCCTGGGTGTCTTCCCAATGTCAGTAAGTTCATAAGAATTCACAGTTTACTTTGTTTTCTGGGGCAGAAGTCATTTTACCCCCTTATTTGTAGACCAATAAATCAGAGCCTCACCCTGGTGTAATTCAGTTTCTCTGCTGTACCCGGTATTCCCAATTCAGGGGGTGACAGTCGGGGAACTTTCAGAAATGCTGGTTTCTGCAGCTCTTCATTTGGAAAATCCCAGAAAGATGTTTAGATATGCTTTGTTCTAGGTTTTTCAACAGTTTTCCATGTTTGAGGATGAGGGGGAATCCCCACCAATTTTGGTGGTTTTCAAAGGATCAGTTATGGCTGCTGTGTCTCATGGAACAGCTCCCAGCACCTGTGGCTGTTGAGGTCATAACTTTTGGCCACTCAGAATAAGTGTAAAACTCACACTGGGTTCCAAAGACCTGTATGAAAAAGAGAATGCCAGATATCTCATTAATTATTTATATATTGATTACATGTTGAAATGATAATATTTTGGCCACAGTGGAGTGAAATAGAATATACTGTTAAAATTAGTTTTACTGGTTTCTTTTTTTTTAGTGTGCTTGCTAGAAAATTAAATATTTCCTGTGTGACTCACATTCTATCCCTGTTGGACAGTGCTGGTTTAGCAGGAAGAGGGGCTCACTGCCTTTTCTTGTATGACAAATTTTTCTAGAGAAAACTTTGCAAAAAGAATAGTTACTAACATTTTGTTTTTGTTTGCGGAGCACAGACAACAATAATTTGGGATGCCCACACAGGAGAAGCCAAACAACAGTTTCCATTTCATTCTGGTGAGTTTTTAGAATTTTTTTTGTAATTCAAAAATAATTCAGAGTCTTATGAAATGTACCTTAATGTAATCATGACTTCTCGGAGGAAGGAGTCCATAGAATCCAGCTGGTAGGAGGGAACCCATTTCATGGCAAGTATTGCTCTTAAGGTTTGTAAGATACAGATGCCCTCAATGCCCACCTGTTCAAAAGTTGGATAACACAACAGCCAGCCAACCACAGCACTAGTGTGTGCTCCTTTCTCTGGCTGTCTCTTCAAGAAGGATGTTGTGTTTGGGATCCCTGAGACCACACCCAGATTCGGCAGTTCTTGGGGAGGACTCACAGAACTCCGCATATCCATGTACTCACAGCTAACATTTGTTGCAGCAAAACAATGCAAAGGGAGATTTTTGAGCACAGGGTGATGAATTCCCAAATGTCCCCTCCCAGTGGAGTCACACAGGACATGCTGAATTTCCTCAGAAACATGAGACAATACATGTGAAGGGTTGCCTACCTGGGAAACCCATCAGAGACTCAGTGCCCAGGGTTTTCCATTTGAAACTGATCTCATAGACACCCTCTGCCTGGCATGTACCCAAATTCCAGACTCCCAGAAGGAAAGCGTGGATTCAGCATAAACCATGTCTGCACAAGCATTTTGGGCACAGAAGTGATTCTTATCAGTTAGAGAATTGTAGGAGCCCTCTGCATGTCTGAATTCCCAGACATGGGCCAAAGGCAGGCCTTCCCGCGGAGAGCAGCATCCAGCCTACATGGCAAGTCTTGGCTTCGTGGGTGTGTGACTGCTGCTCTGGTCCTAACCACATCCCCATGTGTGTCGGGGCCACTTGGGGCAGCCAGGGGTCTAGAGACTCCAGTTTTGCAGATTCCCAGCTGATAGTACATGCTCTGTGCAACTCAGTCCTGTTGTCAGATGTGGCCTCTTCACTTGAGACATGGACAGACGACCACCCCCTCAATTAATAGACTGTCAGAAGAGATTGGCTTAAAGTTGACAAAGGGAGTAGATGCCACTTCCCTTCTCGAAGTGTCTGTTCCATTTTGAGG